>NC_089506.1:143397452-143700482 GCF_036850995.1 Saccopteryx leptura
TTTTCAACTTTACAATGGTGTGAAAGCAATTTGTATTTAGTGGAAACCATACTTTGCATTTAAATTTTGGTCTTTTCTTGGGCTAGTAATGTGTGGTAGGATATTCTCTCATGAAGCTGGGCAGCAGTAGCAAGATGATTTTGCCTAACCATAGGTCAATGTAAGTGTCTAGAGCAGCGGTTCTCAACCTGTGGGTCGCGACCCCGGTGGGGATCGAATGACCAAAACACAGGGGTCGCCTAAAGCCATTGGAAAATACATATTTCCCGATGGCTTTAGCCACTAAGAAGCCACGCTACCATCTGCAGCAGCGCTATTCAGCTTGAACGCACGCCATTATGGACCTGCATTCCAAACTGAATGCCTGCGGTCATGCGCAAATGTGATTGCATCAACCGTCCGGGGCCTAAGGGGTGGGGAAGCGGGGGGGGGGGGGGGGGGGGGGGGGGGGGGAGAGGGGGGGAGGGGGGGAGAGGGGGGAGGGGGGGGCGGCGCTCCACAGTACATAGCAGCGCAGCTGCTCGTGCTGACGTCATCAGTGGGCGGGTGCAGGCACCGGAGGACAGAAGCCTAGGAGGCGACGAGGCAAGAGGCACGGAGAGGCAAGAGGCAGAGAGCCAAGAGAGCCTGCGAGACAGCCTGCTGGTGTAAAAAAGGTTAATAATGTAAAAACAGTACACACACCATACACACAATACTGTGTAAGTGTAAGGTGCTTTGTGTGTAATCATTACACAGTACACAGAGCAGCTTACACTTACACAAAGCACCATACATTTACACAGTGTGAACTACATCGGTCTTATACTATAAGAGACCCCTATAAGATGTAGTTCACACTGTTCCCCAATGTATAATTATCTCCCATATCTCCCACTATTTTCCCATATTCTGAATGAGGAAACTGCTGAAATCAGTGGTTTCCGGCATTGAATCCCCCTCCTATTGATTTCATTGGGAGTGCTGCGGATTTTGTGGAAGAGAGCTCCCAAGAATCTCGGGTTACCACACAATCCGCTGCAGCCTCCCTTTGATTTCAATAAGAGGCAGAGAAATGACAGTTTCCGACACATTTCTTCCTCTTCTATTCAAGTCAATGGGAGGCCGCAGCAGATTCCGCTCAAATATAGAGCACGTTGCTTAATTTTTTTACATGCTAGAATTTTTCCTAGAGCAGAAAAATTCCAAAGGTGGAATCCGCCACCCCCAATAGACTGAAAGAGGCTTCACACTGAGGAATCTGCTGTGCAGATTCTGCAGTGTAAAAGATCTGCCTCCTATAGAAATCTATTGCCCAGTAGACTGAAAGAGGCCTCACACTGAGGAATCTGCTGTGCAGATTCTGCAGTGTGAAAGATCTGCCTCCTATAGAAGTCTATTGCCCAATAGACTGAAAGAGGCCTCACACTGAGGAATCTGCTGTGCAGAAACTGCAGTGTATCCTATGACGTAGTTCACACTGTTCTATATAGAAAATTTACCACTAATCTGGAAAAAACAGATCCATTAGTTAAGCAGCTATTTACAGAATGATAGCCCCAATACACTAGGTAAGGAGGTCCATTAGTAATAAATATTTCTCAATATATAATTAAATATTGTTTTTGTGATTAATCACTATGTTTAAATTATGTTTGATTTGTAGCAATGAAAATACATAATGCATATCAGGTATTTACATTCCGAATCATAACTGTAGCAAAATTACAGTTATGAAGTAGCCACCAAAATTATTTTTTGGTTTGGGGTCACCGGAACATGAGAAACTGTATTGCGGGGTCATGGCATTAGAAAGGTTGAGAACCACTGGTCTAGAGCATGTTTAAGGTAAGCTAGGTAGGTTAGGTGTGATAAATGCATTTTTTGACAGGATATTTTCAACTAAATGATAAGTTTTTGAGATGTTACCCCATCATAAGCTGAGGAGCATCCATATCTTGTTTATAATAGCTATCTAATTATTATTGGCTTTATAATATTTATATATGCCAGGCCACATGTTCTGGAGGGACAAGGAAGCATTTTCTTGAACTTGAGGTGACATATAAACTCTCATCAGGGAAACCTATACCTAATCAAATGTTTTCAGAGATCAGGAGATCTCTGAATTATTCCATGTGAGTAGTTCACTATCAGTGAGCTCTAATTTTCTAAGTGACAAAAGGAGTAACATACTATAAACCAAGAAGGGTGGAAAGTTGGAATTTTATAAAAATAATCTGAAATAAGACATCTACCACTCCTCATAAGACTGTTCATGGCAGGCATAAGATGAATTGATAATACATCTACAAAGAGAATATCATGTAGATGAAATAGCTCTTCTGGGATAAAAGAGAGAGATTCCAGATGCTTCAAGGTACCAAGAAAAAGAAAAATCTTGAAATGTTTAAGAAGAATGCCTCTGGAATAGGTACTGCCATCCTCATCAGATATTTATCTGGAGATCTAAGTAAAGGTAGAAATTTCTAGTTGAACTATATTTCTTTGAAGGCAAAATAAGTTTAGAAATTCATATGGATGTCCAAATTTAAGAATGTTATATTGAGGCCAATATAATACATTTTATGAACCTGGAAAATATGAGTCATCCAGTCTTTTTGATGGTTGTAGTATATATCAATATATTCCCATCACAAGATTGCAATTGTTTTCTCTTGCTAGATTATAATTTTTAGTTATAGCAATTTGTAACATAAGGAGAAATGTGATTTTATATACTGATGTCAATATTTCAAGCCATGATACTAGTCTAAGTTACTGCCATTATTCCCAGATTTTTTAATAAAAATGTTCCTCAGTTTTGGACTTGCAAAAACACTAATGCAATATTTTCAAGCTTCTATATAAAAATTTTCTATTCTTATATATATGAAAGAACATTTTTTTAATCTAATTATCTTATGAAAGACACATTTCCCATTGTTGTGTCTGCTCATTCCAAGTAGGGAGTATGAATGTGGAATCACTAATTCAATTATTTTAGTGTCAAATTGTTTGTATCAGCTGTCACAAGGGCTAAATAGTTAGCAATTGACTTGATAAAAAATCACATGACACCAAAATGAATAGAAAGTATCTTCTCTATCATTCACCCATGTACACTACAAATAACTGATCTGTTAGGCCATCAGAATAGCTCTAGCCCACCATCTAATTCTATTAATCTCATGTTCAATACCTGTTTTGCCTGAAAACCATATTGAGCTGAAATTCTCCATTGCAGCTATTTTTTTTCTCTCACTTCAACAGTCTCATTTATTTCAAAATAGTACTTGTTTTATTTTCCATAGCTAAGAGCAATATAAAATTTAGAAAGGGATTATTTATACTTTCTTTAGTAATCAGAGCTTTAATTTGTAAAATATAGCTACCTTTTCAGTCAGCTGTAAAGGTATTAGGGAGAGAATTGGATAACAGTGGGTAGAGCTTACTGAGCATTTCATTTGAATAATATGATGACATTGTATATGAACAAATCAATGTATTTTACTTCTTAATGCTTTTCCAAAAGACAACATTTAGAGATAAAAAATAGTCCACACTTAGGGCAGGCTTGCACGTTTATTTCCTAAAATCCTGGAAAATATTTTTTCATCCAGTTTTGTTATAGAGTGTGAATAAGATTTTCTTATTCTACTTTCAAAGGAATTTAAAATTGTTTCTGATTCCATATAACTTAGAAATAATTTTGAGTATTTTTATAAAATAACAATTTGCAATTACCCCTAGGGTTAGAGTCACAAAATAATTATTGTGGTCATGGAGTTTCTTAACAATTTAGTTTGGTTCCCAAATGGACATGAAATCTTGTGTGTGACATAGATTGTCTGTGACTTCTATATTTCTCCTGTTAGATTTAGTTCTAACAAGAGAGGGAAAAAAGAAGTAAAATTCAAGAAAAACCTTCAGAAGTAGAGATAAAAAACAGATAAATTATTTGTGAAAAAAAGAAACAATATTATATGAGCTATACAAATCACAGTTCTCTTGCTCGAAAATTCTCTCTTGCCTATAGAATCACAACCAAACTCCAAACTCTTTAGCAAAGATGTCAAGTGTCAACAGAGTTGTTCACTCTTGAATTCCATCATTCTTCCTCAAGCAGCTCATGTTATACCCACTCCAAATACTCTGTGTCACACAAAAAATATCCTGCATTTACCCACACTGATACTTTTTCTCTTGCCATTTTCTGTCTGGAATTTATCAATCCTCTCAGGCCATTCCTGTCCCTCTAACTGAATGCATCTTTCAAGACTGTGTTTAAGTGCTTTCTCCTTTGGGAATTCTTCTTTAATTCAGCCAGAAGAAATCTCTTTGATTTGTTTTGATGAAATTTTGTGACACTGTTTATTCGCCATTGTTTATCATTTATTATGGCTGTGCACTTTACTTTTTCCATTAAGTTGTATAATTTTTAAGGTAGATAAGATGCCCTACTGATTTTTTTTATATCTCCATGATTCTAGCACACACCTTATTGGTAGATGATCAAAAAATATTCATTGCATTCACCTGATCTGAGTTAACAGACTCCACAGAGAATCCAATAACCATGATGAAATGTTTTAGTGTATTTACTAAATAGATTTCTGTCTCTCTGCCTCCTCTTGTTTTAAGTAAACTTGCTATATTTAAAACCACCAGGTAAAAATGAGAGGTTTTAAAAATTAGTCAATAACATATTTTTCATAATATTCTGGTCAAATGTTGAAGTAGATAGAAAGATGATATAAACTGGAATCAGCATTGTGTGGTTCACAAATTATACATTAGGTGTGAGTATAAAAAATTACCAGGCAGATGACTTTGGGGCTAATGACTTCATGTTATTTATATTGTCTATCATCCAGAAGTGGCATACCTTGGTGTTCCACCTTGGCTGAACTTGAGGCTCTTGTCAAACGGAGCCCTCCATTCTGAAGAGGCAAAGTTGTATTACCTCCTTAATAACCACCTAGTACTTTTCAGTGAACTGTGTTCTTCCACTGGGACAAATGCCTCTTAATATTTTATATATTCCTGGTCAGTGATTTAAAAAAAACACAACAACTACCCAATCGCAGTCTGCCATTCAAAAGGAATATTTCTGCAAAGAAAAAGATGTGAAAATGTAGGCATTCAAGTGAAAATTCAATCCTTCACAGTACAGAGCCTCTGCGAAGTCTTTTAAATGACCCTTTTTATCATGGTGCCATGTCTGTACCTCTCTGAATAGTGAGACCTGGTAAGAAAAATAGATGTATGTACACAAGTGGTTGAGTAATGTATTACTCATATGCACTTTGTTCTTTTTGGCAAACTGACCTTATCAAAGGAAAGAAAGCTATACATTGTGACAAGCTAAGCCTTACCAGGAAGTCTGAATTAGAAGTGAGAGTCCCCTGTTATCTGGATTAAAATGTGATCAGAACAACAACAACAACAACAAAAAATCATTACTTAACCTCTTGAGAGGTGGGATGATCAGGAATTGACTTTCTTTTAAATCAAGACCTAAGCTTTCTTGTTCCATTTAAATTTAACCATCAGATTTACATTAATGATAATAACAGTAATAAATACTTTCTCTAATCCTTGTCAGTATTTTTGTAATCTTTAAATAAAGTGTTAATTTTTTTTTTTTTAGTCTATGCTTGTTTGATAACTATTTTAAGAAGGTGATGAGCAAATATCCTTTATCACTTTAACCAGGGTAAATGTTGTGCCTTATTTTTTACCTTTATAGATAACTTTTAAATGAAACATTAAAGTTTGACATTAATATTGTATAGTAATTAGGAGGCCTTGGTGGTTAATTGAGACATCTTTTGAACCATAAAAAGATTCTTTCCTCATGCTGATTTAATCCATTTTAGTGCAAACATCAAATTATTTTTATTATTTATTTATTTATTTTTAAAATTTTATTTTATTTATTTTTGTATTTTTCTGATGCTGGAAACGGGGAGGCAGTCAGATAGACTCCTGCATGCGCCCAACTGGGATCCACCCGACATGCCTACCAGGGGCTATGCTCTGCCTATCTGGGGTATTGTTCTGTTGCAACCAGGGCCATTCTAGCACCTGAGGCAGAGGCCATGGAGCCATCCTCAGTGCCCGGGCCAACTTTGCTCCAATGGAGCCTTGGCTGCAGGAGGGGAAGAGAGAGACAGAGAGGAAGGAGAGGGGGAGGGGTGGAGAAGCAGATGGGTGCTTCTCCTGTGTACCCTGGCCAGGAATCGAACCTGGGACTCCTGCACGCCAGGTCGACGCTCTACCACTGAGCCAACTGGCCAGGGCCTTCAAATTATTTTTAAAACTAGGTAGTGGAAGAATCATGAACCTAATTTATTCCTTTAAAATAAAAGCCAGACACATGCAAATCAAACTTGTTCATCTGAAGATCTTTTTTTCCTTTGCAATAAACAACCCCCTTTAAGCAAGTACATAAAGATGGACAAAATAATCTGGAATGGGTAAAGCCAAGAGGAAAAAAATGGCATCTGACATTGTACATAGGCACGTAAAATTATAGCCATTTTATTAACATTTTAAAAAGTATGTATGTTGCTGCTGCCCAGTTACTGTGCATGTGAGTTTAGACGTATTTGCCCAATTAATGACTCTACTGCTCAACAATGATGGGTAACGGGTCCAAGCAGCCTGCTCCTCCTCAAATCCCTGGCGGAATTCATGCACGCATAATATTCTATCTTCAGAAAATGATCCCAACCAGCTCTGTAATTATTTCTTTTTCTCTTGAAATAAAGGCATCGGCCTGACCTGTGGGGGCGCAGTGGATAAAGCATCAACCTGGAAATGCTGAGGTCGCCAGTTCGAAACTCTAGGCTTGCCTGGTCAAGGCACATATGGGAGTTGATGCTTCCAGCTCCTCCCCCCTTCTCTCTGTGTGTCTCCCTCTCCTCTCTCTCCCTCCCTCTCTCTCTCTCTCTCTCCTCTCTAAAAATGAATAAATAAAATAAAAAAGAAGAAATAAAGGCATCGATTCAATTATATGTTAAAAACAGTTTGTATGAGAAGAAAGGGAAAGGAAGCAAGATCTCTTTCTTTACCTTTCTGGGTAGAAAAGTAGAAGGCAAGCTATCCCTATCCCTCCCTACTCTTTCCAGTAATAAATTTCAGTATTAAAAATAATTGCTGATCAAAATTGCTCATCATTACCCTTAATTAGTCTGTTGGTTTTCTTCATTATACAGATGACGGTATTTTCTTCCATGTTCAATTATACATTCTATCCCTCCGTGCTGGTAAGCAGATGACTAAGCTTATGATGTAGCAGATCAAACAAAGAGCCTTCATGAACAAATGCACACAGTCCCTGTAAACTGGGCTAATTAGCATTGTAATTAACTCATGTGATGACTAAAAATCAAAGTAACTCAGGAATCACTTAGAAAGGATACTAAGTGGTGTGTTTCCCTCCCCTTCTCTTTTATTTCTAGCACTGGGAGAGGCCGGCTGGAGTCACACCCTCCTCCCAGTTTCAGAGCTCCCCACCTCCTGGTGGTGCAATTCAAGTCCTCTGCCCAGGCCTGGACAGTGTAGTAAGTACACAGGACTTGCCTGTGTCTGCTATAGGAATGTCATTAGAATTTTAGTGTCGTGCAGGCAGTTGCCAGTTAAAGGTAGCTTAGGAAAAAAGCTTCCTCCTTTGCATTTATTGAAATGGACAGACACAGACCTCTTTCTTAGCATGAGAACTAGAAGCAAGAGTGGACATCTGGGCTTCCTGTCAGATGGACTTTCCTGTTTAAAGATAAATGTTAAGTACAGGACACTCAGTTCTATTCATAGATATCCATACCAATATCGCTTATAATTTAGTAATTCCTGAATGGGACGTGCAGGCCCACATGATTACCTTGAAATCTTATATGTATAATGATTAAGGCATCTTGCTACCCAATACAGAATTTTTACTAATTTTATCCAATTACAACAGAATAGTTCTAAGTTTTTATTCATAGAAAAAGAGAGCCAAGACCATAAATAAAAATCAAAGGAAAAAAATGACCATTCAGGAAAACAAGTCAATATCTGGAAATCTGCAATAGTGTAACCCATTCTTTAAATAACTTTGTGTCAACTAAGATTAAAACTTTATTATTCAAGTGTTTTCACCCTTTATTTCCTTTGATCCTTATAATTAACCTTGCAAAAAAGCTATGGTAGGTATTTTTGTTGTTGTTGTTATTTTTCTGAAGTGAGAAGCGAGGAGGCAGAGAGCTTTCAGACTCCTGCATGTGCCCACCAGGCTCCACCCAGCAAGCTCCACCCACTAGGGGGTGATGCTCTACCCATCTGGGCCATTGCTCCATTGCAACCAGAGTCATTCTAGTGCCTGAGGTGGCAGCCATGGAGCTGTCCTTAGCGTCCAGGCTAACTTTGCTCCAATGGAGCCTTGGCTGCGGGAGGGGAAGAGAGAGATACAGAAGAAGGAGAGGGGGAGGGGTGGAAAAGCAGATGGATGCTTCTCCTGTGTGCCCTGACTGGGAATCGAACCCAGGACTTCCACATGTTGGGCCAATGCTCTACCACTGAGCCAACCAGCCAGGGCCTATGGAAGATATTTTAATTTCCATTTACAGATTAAGAAATAGCCTCAGAGGTGCTAAGTGATGGAGAGCATAATCCTCAAACTTCCAGTTTAGGGAGACTTCTATGATGGCAAACTTACTATGGTTAAAGCTTTCCTTTCTCCTAGGTCAGTGAGAGCAAGATAGATTGTTTGTTTTATTTAGACTTGGTCTAACCTAAATGTGATCGTTATCTCAAATGTAAACATTCTGACTGAAACTAAATTCTTTTTAGTTTGTTATCTTTAAACCTATATTAACATATAAAATTTGTCATTGCAAAAATATAGACTAATTTTATTATAACATACTGTCATCATATAAAATTGGCACCTCTAAGTCATGACACATTCAGATTTCTCTGGTGATTGGAGTAGGATTTACTGAAGATCTCAGGTACTGTCCTTCCTTTTTCAAAAGCCTCTGTCTATATATTTTGGGGGACAATTATTACCTTGGTAATGATAATTGACACACCTTTAAAGGTATATTATGTGATTAACATTCATGAAAATATAAAAGTTTTGACCTGAGTCAATCGATCATTTGATCTATTATTCTACCCTATTTTTATTATCCTATTTGATTCAAAATAGCAGATCCAGTCTTGTGTTAAATGTAGCTTGAAAGGCAGTATTAGATTGTTAATCTTCAGGATTGTTGATGAAAGCTTTGTAAATATTTATAAAATTTTATTTGAGATTTCCTAACAGATCAATCTGACCAAGAAAATGGACACATTATTTAAAAAAATGGTTCACATCCTGTGTGATATATGAATACTTTTAATTAAGACACAATTTGTTCTTGGTATCTGCCACAAAATTAAGTATGGATGAACTCGCTCTGAACATAAAAGAAATAATAAAAGATCTAAAGATAAGCCTTTGGAGTGTCTATTGGGAATCAGAGAGCTGACTCCCCCCAAAAATGCATATTCACTGCTTGGATTTTCTTGTTTCCTTTTACAAAATCATGTGGAAAAATAAAATTAAGGTTACATTCGGTGTTATTGAGCCAGTTATTTGTGATATGGAACATAAGAATCAGAGGGCAGAGGCTAACAATGGCAGGCGAAGGTAAGACTGGTCCAGCAGACTCCCTCCCTTCCCGTCTTCCCAGTCAGACTTAATCAGGATTAGAAATGAAAGAGCGAAGATTACAGTACAGATTTTTTTTAAAATTTTCAAACTGAAAAAATAAACTGGGGGCAATATTTATGACTGATTTTGAAATTTAAATGGAAAAGACACAAGACACAAATTTTTAAAACAGGTAAGAAGAGCATAATTTGTCAGTGTGATGTATGTTGTGATATCCTGGGCTTGGTACTTGAGCAAGAAAGTAGCATTTGACAGATCAGTTAAATGAAGTAAAATTTTTCAGAAGGGAAAAATTGAAAAAATGAAATACAATTATTACAAATCAAGATGCAAAAATATGCCAGTATTCTATGGGGTAAACTAAAATTGCAAAACCATTTACAAACTAATAAGTGCAAGGTAGAAATATAAAATACGCAATATGATCTATTAAACTTACTTTATCATTGTCTGTTTACTATTGCATTTCTTTCTTTCTTTTTCTTTTTTTTCTTTTTACAGAGACAGAGAGAAGAACATATAGACAGGAAGGGAGAGCGATGAGAAGCATCAGTTCTTCGTTGCAGCACCTTAGTTGTTCATTGATTGCTTTCTCATGTGTGCCTTGACTGGGGGGGGGGCTACAGCAGAGCGAATGACCCCTTGCTCAAGCTAGTGACCTTGGGCTTCAAGCCAGCGACTATGGGGTAATATCTATGATCCCCACTCAAGCCAGCGACCCCACACCCAAGCTGGTGAGCTCACACTCAAGCCAGCAACCTAAGGGTTTTGAACCTGGGTCCTCCGCATCCCAGTCTGATGCTTTATCCACTGCACCACTGCCTGGTCAGGCTATTATTGCATTTCTTCATGATCATGCCTTCATCCTATGCCTTTTCATTTGTCTCTTACATCAGGACTAAAAAACCCATGCTCCCAAACAGCTAGGATTCAGCATCCTATAGCTACTTAGTAACAACTTCCCAATGAGTTCTTTACCTTTAAAATTTCCTATCTACATCTTCAGTTCTTCACACCCTGATTATGCCTCCCAGATGCCTTCTCTCCCACCTGTCTTCTTTCTCTAGCATCCTCTTTAGCAAATACCACCAAATCATCATCCCAATGTATCATGTTTCAAATTCATTTAAAAAAAAACCCAAAACCCAAAACTAACTAAGATGACTTTCACTTTACTTACAGGGTAAATTTAGACTTCACATTTTGGTATTCAAATGCAAATGGGTTCTCTGCTGCCTGTACTAAGAGTAGTTGACATTTAAAGAGTAACATTAATGAGCCAGGAACTGTGCTAAGTGCATTGTATAAATAGACTCATACAGTCTCTAAGATGGCTCTCTAAGACTTTTCTGTTCTCATCATAACCCTTGCAGGTATTTTATTGAAGCTTAAGTGGTGAAGTCAACAGCCAAATTTGCACTAATAAGTGACAGAGCCAGATTTCAAACTCAGGCAGCTTATCCCTACACAAGTCTTTAACCATGAAGTTCCTTCCTGCCTACTGAATTTACTACTTGCCATTGTGAACCTTCCTGTCTAGACATCAGGGGATCCTTAGTGTCAACCAAACTAAGCACATCTCTAACCTCAGGCCTTTTTCATACTCCATCTTCCCCATTCCTCAAGGTTCAGCTCAAGTTTCACTTTTCCAGTAATGCATTGATTAAGTTCTTCTTGCTTTAGTTGGCACTCATTGTCCCCTTCCTTTGTGTCGATTATACACAATTCTGCATTATGAATTTCCTCTAATTGGACAGTAAGCCCCTGGTGGGTAGAGCTTTGATGTTACATTTTTGTTCTATCTTCTTCAGCCCATCAACTAATACCTTTAATTGTTTGCAGAAGAAAAAAGAAAAAAAAACCTATTGAAGGAATAAATTAACCTAAACTTCTATAGAGTGTCATGTCTGAAAAATGATACTGTAATTAGTTCTCTAACATTCTATTATTTCTTGATAAAAGCTCCTGTGTATGGTGGCAAATGGGCTTATAAGCTATTGCTATAATGTTGCAAGTGGTTTTCTATGTTTTCTCAGTGTGCCTGGGGTAACCTGACCTGACAGGCGATACAAATAAATTACACTAGGAGAGTGCCCATGTGGGTTTTTTTTTTGGCAAGTATTCATTTTCATCTAAGAATTTTTCTGTTTGAATGATAAAAAAGAAGTTATATCACCAATTTTTTTATTTTAAATGAATTCAGCATTCATTTACTAGGTTCATTTACTGGATTAGCTTGCTCTCAAGAAAAAGATCTATTTAGAGAAAAATCTCTTCCTGATCCAGAGTCAGAATTTATGCTCAAGGAGGCCAAGAAAATTCCAAGGATTCAGATTACTTAGGCAGTTTTCGGGAACAGTGAGATTCTTCAGTTCCTTTAATCCTTCTTAGGAATACCCAAAGCAGCACATTTCTCTAGTACTTGGGCCAATGTCAGGTTGCCCATTAACATCTCTCAGAGGATGGATCCTTTCTCACCAATGGACAATCCATCACCAGGTGACAGAAAGACACCAGGAAAAAAGAGCATTATCCATATGCTTAAGAAATCAGTTCTCTCATCCAGGCAGACCTATCTACATTGAAACTCTTTATGTTTTATTCTCTTTATGTACACAAGACACTCATCTAATAAAAACACATCACCCATTTTATTGTCCAACCTTCAGAAAAAATGTGATATGTAAGACATTTTTTATAATAAATCACATTATAGTCAATCTGAGTAATTATACAGTGTGAAGCAAAAGTGGGTTTACAGTTGTAAGTACTTTAAGCAGGATTTATTCTTATATTGTTATGTATTAATTACTGTATTATTTTCCATATGAACAACTGTAAGCTGTTTGCCCCACCCTGTATTATGTAGATATGTATGTGAAAACTTATAATAGAAAGCTCTTACTATTTAAAAATCCTTTTGAAATTTCTAAAGTAACTCACTCCTGAAGCTGGATAACACCCAGGGCATAGATACATCACTATAAGTGACTCAACTTTCCTTTTAATTGTTTAAAATCAGAGTTTAGACTAAATCAAGAATCTCTTAAATGCTTACAGATGGAAGGCTGATAATAAATGTTTGAAGTGGATTTGGTGGAAATCTCTCTAAGAAGTACTGAGGATGGGGGAAAATTGAAGAAAGTATGCCTTGTCTGAAAAGAATAGCTAATGTTCAGCCCCAGGTGATTTTCCCTGCAAAAAAGAGGACCTAGCGTTACAAAACCTTCCTTCATAATGAAAAAGGGATCTATTTATTTATTTATTTATTTATTTATTTATTTATTTATTTATTTATTTATTTTTAATGTAAACTGCCCTGGTTTTTGAATTTTAAAAAAGATTATTTTTCTTTTTTTTGCTCTGGCCGGTTGGCTTAGCCGTAGAGCATCAGCTCGGCGTGTGGAAGTCCTGAGTTTAATTCCCAGTCAGGGCACACAGGAGAAACGCCCATCTGCTTCTCCACTCTTCCCCCTCTCCTTCCTCTCTATCTCTCTCTTCCCCTCCCACAGCCAAGGCTCCACTGGAGCAAAGTTGGCCCAGCACTGAGGATGGCTCCATGGCCTCTGCCTCAGGCACTAGAATGGCTCCGGCCAAAACAGAGCAATTCCCCAGATGGGCAGAGCATCAACCTCTGGTGGGCATGCCGGGTGGATCCTGGTCGGGCATATGCGGGAGTCTGTCTGACTGCCTCCCTACTTCTAACTTTGAAAAAAATACAAAAAAAAAAAGATTTTTTTTTTTTAAACTGCGCAGGCTACACAAAGCATATATGAAGAGGTTTGTCCCAGAGCTACGAGTATGTTACTGTGGACTGAATGATCTATACCTGCTTATTAGATCCATGTAATATATAGATATACACTGTTCACAAAAATTAGGGATCAGGGAACGTGCAGATACTCCAGTACTTTCAGCCTTTTGTACAGTGCATTTTCACCAATGAAATAAAAGTTGGTTTTGCATCTCATTTGTATAATCAAAACAACTTTCTTTGACTTGTCATTTGCTTTTCTGATGTTCTTGTTTAATAAAAAAAAATCAAATGCTTCTTTTTCTCTTTATATTCATTTTGAAATATTCCTTAATTTTTGTGAGCAGTTATTCTAACATATACTGTTTCAAAAGCCCTTTAAAAATTAGAAATATTCGCCTGACCAGGCGGTGGCGCAGTGGATAGAGCATTGGACTGGGATGCGAAAGACCCAGGTTCGAGACCCCGAGGTCACCAGCTTGACTGCGGGCTCATCTGGTTTGAGCAAAAAGCCCACCAGTGTGAACCCAAGGTCACTGGCTCCAGCAAGGGGTTACTCAGTCTGCTGAAGGCCCACGGTCAAGGCACATATGAGAAAGCAATCAATGAACAACTAAGGTGTTGCAACACGCAATGAAAAACTAATGATTGATGCTTCTCATCTCTCTCCGTTCCTGTCTGTCTGTCCCTGTCTATCCCTCTCTGTGACTCACTCTCTGTCTCTGAAAAAAAAAAAATAGAAACATTCAGTCATAATTAGTGTGGCTAAATTTGTGTGGCTAAATTAAGAACAATTTCTCATAGATATACTATGAATAATATTTAGTAGATGGAAGATAGTAGTAATGTATTGTGATTTCAGCAAAACTTTTTATTCTGGTCTTCATAATGTGCTCATCCATAAACTGTAGCTAAGATTAAATGAAAATTTCCAGGTGAATATAAAACTGTCCAAAAGAAAGGTTATTAGACTACTAGTGTCTCAGAAGATGTTTAACAAATAATATTCTACAAGGTTTAGTTTTGACCTCATCTTATTTAACAATGTCTTCCTCACATATATTACAGAATTGAGTGCTGTTCCTTTATTCTTAGACTGGGGACTGGCTTGATGATCTGCCATCCATCTGGCTCAGTTTTAAGACTTGAACAGGGTAGCTCTTCTTTGAAGCATTCCACTGAGTACATTGGATAGATATCATAGAAATGTAAGAAATAAAAATTGCTTCCACTTTAAAGGCTTCAAATGTGATTTAAGATGTGAAGCACATATATGAAATAGAACAACAAGATTATTATACAGACTGGTATGGTACAAATTAATGCTGAGCAGTGCCAAGACAGAGAGGAATTCAATCAAGTATGATCAACTACCACAAACTCCCTGGAGGTGAGTCTCATTATTGAAATTTGAAGAAGGTAGGAAGCCAGGCAAGGCAGAGATGAACAAACCAGTCTAGGTCTACTGTGTCTATGTTTAAAGTGGTGAAATGAATGAATGAGTGCAAGAATCTTTAGGCAAATAAGATAAATGACAGAAAAATGAACAAGGGAGAAATAGTGTCATTCCATAATCCATAAAATGGAGTAATGATACACAATATGTGAAAGATAATAATTACCAATGCATCTATTAGAGGTTTTTTTAAATATTGTATTAAGCCTAGTTTGTAAGAATTATGACCCTTGATTTTGACTGAAGAATAATGCTTTGATTGTTGACATACCTGACTAGAATTCTGTGTCTGCTTTTTCTGAAAAGTGAATATTGTAAATATATTGCTATTTACAAATCAACATTCAGTTCAATTTAAGAAGCATTTAGTAAAAGTCACAGGCTCTAGAATCCAACAAATGGTATATGTGAAGGACATGGAAAGTTTCTGACTCCTGTTAGAAATCAGAATGGCATATAGGAAGAAAGATGTGTGCTAGAAGGAAGTAGAAGTAAATTTATCTTGTCATTTGGTAGCTTGGTGATCATGGGCAAGTTAAATAAATTCTTTGAGTCTCAGTTTCCTCACATGTAAAATACAAATAGTTACTCTTTTGAGATTGTTCTAAAGATAAGTAAAAATAAAGTGTATATCATGGCAGATGGCATTAAATAGCAGCTATTATTATGAAAAATAATCAATGGTAGTCATTAACAATTATAAATTTCCTATAAAACTCACAAAGAGTTTAGTGATGAATCAATTTCTAAATTGCTACTGTTATGAAAAGAGGACATCTTTCTTAAGAATTTAGGTCTTAATTTTTAAGCAGAAATATAGTATTTAAACTTCTTTACCTTTAGATTTTAATTTAAATGTTAACCAGTTCAGAATCTTAGCTACAACATACATGCACTCTCTTTTATACATATATACAGGTAATAAGATGTTGGTGATAGCATAAATTACTATGTTTCTGATACAAAGAAAAAAAGACAATTTCCCCTAAGATTCTTATGGTAAATGAATCTGCTAATTTCTAAATCTTACTGCGATTCAAAATGCCTTGTTGAGTCTTGAACACATATACTGTTTTAAATACAGCAGATGCTTTTGTGTGGGGCATGGTTTTCCAGCCTCTGCTTAACTTCTGAGGCAGATAGAATGGGGTGGTGCTGCAGCTTAGCTGTGTAGACCAAAAAAGTAATAACAGCCCAGAAAAAAAGTGAGAGAAGGCTCCACTATCCAGAATGTCTCTAAGTGCAGCATTAGGTGGAGAACACCTGAGCAAGGACATTCATTAGGAGATTTCTATACATCAAATACACTCCTACACATGAAAGGGAGAAAAGAGCCCTATTGATTTGTGTCTATGAAATTGCAAGTCATTCCACCAGATAATATAAAAAGACTCCCTCTGGTATATAATATAGCAGCCAAAGTCAATTAATTACATTAAAAGCATTTGAATAAAAATTGAAAAATTCAGACATCTGTATAGATCTAAATCTGAATTATATACCCAGGTAAATTCATACTAAGATAAAAATAGGCAAAATAAAAGAGCTACAAAATGTAATGCTTGTGCAAAAATGTTAGAATTTCTTTGGAATTCAATTCTAACACCTAAAGAATGAAACAAAGTACTTAATCCTTGGAGAGATCATTAATATTTTCTGTATCAAAAATATTTTTATCATAATTCACATTGTACTTTTCTCTCTTATTATAGTAGAGCTTCTTTGTTTATTTCATATCATACAAAAATACAAAAAATAAAATTACCTATGCAAGCTTAGTAAGATTAAAACATATATGTATTTCATTCATTGCATATGATTGATTTTTGTTTGTTTTAAACCACTTGTGGACTTCCTGCTTTTCAATAATTTTAATATCTACTTCATCTTTTAAGATGAGCCAACCTGAGCAGCCTGTGGCCTAAAAAATGATCAACTATACATATTTTAAAGCAGCATTTTCTCTATCATAGAGCTACAAACATCTGCACTGATTACAATTAAAAGCAGTGTAACAAATTATCACTCCAATTATAGTTCCTTGTTCTCATCACAATTCAGGAGCGTCTTCAGAAAGCAATGTGTGTGATGCCCATATGCCTTCCTCTCTGAAATGAAACCTCCCTGAGATTTTTTTCTACTTCTTTAAAACAATGAATATATATATATATATGCACTGAATTTATCTTTATCAAAAAAAGTCTCTATTTTTCCTTTTTATGTGAATTTACTTAGAAGAAATACAGAAAAGCAAGCACTATGTGATGCAACAAAAAAGTTTCTAGATTTTCCAAACTTTTTTTTTTTAATGCTGTATGAAGGGACATCACTCTCTATAGTTCTTAAGTATTGACACTGAAAAGTACAGAAAAGTTTTTGGTTTTGAAATATATATACATAAATTAGGACAGATATTACATTAAAAAGTCAGGCCAATATTTCTCAGATTTTGTAAGTCACTTCTTTTTACATATGGAAATAAAAGTAAAGTACCTATCTAATAATTAGAAAATGTAAAAATTTAATAAAATTTTTAATTGACAAGTTCAGGTAAAAACTATTTAAGAAAATATGTTTTAAAAATTTAGTAAACAGTTGCACAATAAAATGTATATCATATTTATAAATATATATATTTCTTATGTAGGATTTAGTAATGCCATTTAAGGATAAAAAATTGGGAGAAATATTTAGAATTTTGTGTGACATGAACTTTTTTTTATAGTTGTTTAAATTCTATTAATGAGGAGGAGGGAAAAACCCAGACTTGACCTCTTTTTAAGCAAATTTATACTAAAATTTAGTACAAAGTAGAGAAATTAAAGAACATTCTGTGTGTTTCAGCATCTAAAAATAGCATCCCTCACTTTAAGATATCTGTTCATTATCTAAATTAAATGGTGAAAATACAATGTTCAAAAAGAACACAACTAAGGCAAATACGTCATATCAATCAAATGTTAAATTCATATTTTATGAATTTCTTTTTGTTCATAATTGAATCTTAGAAAGTGAATCTTTTAATATATACCCTAAAGAAGGAAGATAACCAATAAACTATTTTTCTACTGAAAAGTTGTTTCCACATCTCTTCAATAAGTATTATATTTATTTACTAAATCAAGTAGAGATATTTTATGGGAAATATTTATCAGCTATTGCACACTGTGTGCATAAATAAAATTATTCTTGCAGTTCTTATTAATCTACAACCATAATAAAAATATGATTCTTATGCCCTGAGGTCTTCAAACATCATACATATATAATGCTACAGCTTTTTTTTTTAACTATAGCTTCCCTTTTTTGGTAATTTAAAAACTTTAATCCTTGATCCAAGACAAAAACTATGCAGTTGCTTGTTACACAAATTTAGAAATTGCCCAATTTTTTCATATTATCTTAGAAGACAATTCTGTATTTCAGTAATAGAATGGTTTATATCTGTAGGTACAATAAATGTAACATTAAAATGTGTTAAATAAGTGAAATCAAAAAGGAGAATTCCCATGCCTATGGAATATATTTCAAATAAGAATGATAAAAATGTGTGATTTTGATAAAATATACTTGATAGCAGTTGAAGATTGACTTGCTAAAAATAAGTTCAAGCACACCTTCTAAACATATAAGTAATGTAAATAGGGCCATTTTAATGACATTTTTACAAAAATAACAGTGGAAAGCTAGATTTCCGAGAGTGACAAAATACCTGAGCTTGTAACAATACCCTTACTGTTTGGTTATACGAATGCTGCTTGCAGGGCAGCATGCCAGGGGCGGTAAGTGGAAGAATGTTAGAGGATATAAGTATTTTAGGGGTTTTCAAGAAGGTGGTGCTTGGACTCGATCACTTCTCAATATTTCAACACTAGCATGCTGAAGGGGACATTTTATTGGAAAAGAAAGCCTGATAGGTACAAGCAAAAATAGTGTCAAGTCCTTGAAAAACTTAAAATCAAAACAGGAATTATATAGAGAAGTGAGGGTGAAACAATGAAAGGGAAAGGAGGAGGAGAAAGAAAAGGGAAAGGGAGAGGAAAAGGGAGAGGAGAGAGGAGGGGAGGGGAGGCGAGGGGAGGAGAGCAGAGGGGTGAGGAGAGGAAAAAGAACTGGAATCTTAGATTATATCCACCCAAACCAAAATAGCACCAAAAACTTAGAGTCAGGTTGTTTAATGTTCTGAGATATTTTAACCTAAAACCTTTATATTTCTTAAGAATAATAAATCCTGCCTGAATTCTCTGAATAATTATGACAGTTCCTCGTGCCTTGTAGATACTCAGGAGCGGTTCTTCGGGAGGGTCCTCCGGGGACGTCTCCCTCAGCCACTAGATGGCATGCGAGCACTGCAGTGGGCCTGCTCGTCCCCATTGTAACTTGCTACGTCGAAAGGCTTTTTTTCTCGAGCTGAGAGAGCTCAGTGTGTTGGGTCAAGTAAAACGCGGGGTTTTTTTGTTTGTTTATTGTTGTTTTTTTTTGTTTTTTCCCAGAGAAATCTTTCTGTGTCGCATGATTCTCTTCAGGACACGAGGGGGGGGGGGGGGTTCCGCTCTCTCCTCACGCGCATTCAGAAAATGTCGAATTAAATTCTGAAGAGTAAAAATCATTTCAGTATTTATTGGGGTTTCCTGAGAACTTTACCTTTCAGCTCTTTAGGGGATGGTCTGCTATTTGTTATTCAGAATTCCTTAATAGGCAGTTAGAAGGAAGAAGTCCCTTCAGCGTGAAGCCTGCGCTCAAACAACTAACTGCAGACAAAGTTTGCATATTTTCAGACATCTCTCACTTTTCTCTGACTCTTTTCTTTTCCCCATCAAAAATTCTCTTTGTCTTTCTTCATCTGATATTGTGGGGTCTCTCATTAAGGGCTGCAATATGAAAAGCTGAATTTAAAACTGCTGTCAGGATGGCCGTTGTCCTCTTTTAATATCTTTACTAACAAAGCAAAGGAGATGCCTTTGTGGGGCTTTTCAAATGCAATGTTTTGCTTCATCTAATGTTTCTGCCTACTCAGTAGGCACCTTCTAATCTACCCTCCAAACTTTGAGATGTACTTTTATACAGGGTGTATTTCCAGCTTCTCAGTATATGAATAAAGCATATGCCTCCCTGTGCCTCCACAACAGGGACAATTACCATATTCCTCCAGATATTATTACTATCTCATCTCACAAGATGTCCATTGTAAAAGCTGTTTTGATCTTTTGGATAAGTGCCTTAATTTAAAATAATAGCAAAAAGGTAAAATTAGGCCTCCATGCTCAGCAATGCATGAATGACAAATCTGTTGTAGTATGAGATATACTTAAAAAGGTTATTTTTTAAAACCTCTTATACCAAATTTACATATGATCAAAAACTATTGTACACATTAGCAAACTGAACTGCATAATTTATTTCATGTGCTACTGATATAGCTATATTTATACATATACTAGGTTTTACAGTTTTGTTATAATATCATACCAGTTCAAAATGTGAAAGGGGTCTGGAAGTTTTTTTCTTGTATGGTGTCTCAAAGCAAGATTATCTTTTTTTAATACTTTTATGAAAATGGGGGATGTTATAAAGACATTCAAATAAAACATTTTAAAAAATAAATAAAAAGTAATCTCACTTCTTTGAAATACAAATAGTAGAGACCAAATGGAGAATTTCTCAAAACTTGATTTAAAGACAATGTTATATCTGATTTTACCCTATGTAGTTCTGGTTCATGTGACCATAAGTTAATTTGTCATATTAACAGATCTATAGAGTGAGTTCAGTGAGTCATGCTTTAATTGCTGTTATTTAAATATTCACCTTAGGTAGAATCTCTAAAACTCCATTATTGTTATGCAATGAGTTGCTATAAAATAAATGGAGAGATAGATAGAGATACAGAGAAATATAGAATATCTTAAAATAGGAGCCTTATGTGTATGCAACTGATTTGCTTTATTTAGACATTCTTTATTTATGTAATTCACAATTGGTTATGAGGGATATAATGAAGATCAATGGTTTAATACTTTTAAAGTGCATAATTTTATATAGAGATCTAAAATAATTTCTAGAAGTATGATTTCAACTGATTGTAAATAGCCACTAAGTTTTTTTTGTTTATTTGTTTGTTTTTTGTGGCATCTAACTATTAACATCAGTGGAGCATAAAGTCATTTTATATTGAAAATCCACTTTAGATATTCTATGCTATAGAAAATTCTTGCTCAGTTCTTTTGGATCACTTGCTGAAAACCAATAGCTTCTTACTAGTTCTGAGAGGGACATCACTTCCATAATACAGGCAGTTAATATTTCCATAAAAACATTAATTTTTTTTCTAATTTGAACTTCTATATAAATAAATTGCTAAACTATTTTCATAAAGTGGAAAATAAAGACACTTCCAAAATTTTGAAATAGAGGGATGGAATAACAGACTAATACTTTGTTCTGTTCTTTTTGTATTTATATATTCAAAGAGTTTACTAAATCTTGCAATATAATTTTATACAAAAACCTGGACACAGAAGAACTTTATAAATATTTTTGTAGTTGTACTAGGTTAAGCAGAGAAGCCAACATTCAAATTATATTTGGAATCACACCAAGCAGACTTAAATAGTATTTGAAATAATTAGTGATGCATTCTATTCTCATGTCAATTAATTTTCTGTAATATTACTATTTGTAAAATAGTAGAGAAAATACATTGATCAAAATCACACAGGAAGTAAAATGTGTTTCTTTGTTTGCTTGGGGATTTTTTTGAGATAGCTTTTTTCTTTTAATATTGTTTGGCTTATTTGGCCAACCAATTAATTAAATATCAAATAATTTAAAAATTGAACATTAAAATAATGGAATATTAAATTTATTTTGTGTCAATTAGGAACACATGTTAACAGAAGAATAGTGATAGCATAGAAATTAGCTCCGATGCCTCTCTTAACTATTGATTTTGTATTACGTGCTGTGGTCAAAATTCTGCAAAATCACTATCTTTCTTTGAGAGACTAAACAGACATCCACTAATAATTTGGAAACTGTTAATAAAAAATATATTTCTTTGGGGAAAAAATACTTCATAAAACTATCCTTTTGTGGTTTGGAGTATCATATATTTGAATTATATTTTAAAAATAAAAACCATAAATTGAGACAAATTAGGAAAACAAAATTTAAAGAAGGCCATAGGAAATGCTGCAGCATCTTGAGATGACTAAAACTCATGTCTTTAATATGCAATATAGAAGAACTACTTAAAAATTCACCATTAATTTGGGAAAAAAATACTATTTATTTGTTGGCTATTTTATTTACTTTAATTCACAGAAACTTAAGTGGTTAAGTCAGCTACCCTAAAAATCAAAGCAGCAACTGTATCAATATATTAATTCTACTTTCCCAAGTGTTTTCACAAAAATGGCTTCCCACAATGCACTACCATAAGAATTTGATCTATGCCCAACTTTGAGTTGTCCACCACGTCCAAAGTGAGAGTCACAATCTCAGCCTCCCTGAGCAATCTCTTCAGACTCAGAACTTTTAGTTTTCACCAATCTCAACCACTGAGGACATTTCCACTTCTGCTGAGTACAATACCCAACAAATAGAACAAAGTACAATGATATAAAACAAAACAGAACCACATACATTTGAGTAAAATTAATCTTGAACCCCTATTTTTTGATTATATCAAGAATGTAATCTGAATTACATCAAAAATTGCTCCTCTGAATTGCTGCTTGAGTGAATTGTTTACAAAACAGGTAACATTCTTCTGAAATGAACTGGGGTGAGGGGTGGGGGGAGGGAGTGGTAGAGGATGGAAGAAACGGTTCAGATCAATTGGAATCTGAGCAGGAAATACAACAGAAGGACCTATCATCCTTTCAAAGCTTAGCCTGAGTTAATAGTACACAACTTTACACTTTTCTCTTTTTCTATTACTCTTTCTCTCATACTCAACTGTTTATATGTGCACACATACACCCACACAGGTCTCTATGCCAAACTGAAATAAAGCAGGATATATGGTATGTTGCTAACACTTATGAACAACCACTCGTCCCTGGCATTTGGCAATGGCAACAAAAAGCTGACCACTTTTCCAAAACTATTTTCTACATTACAGTTTATTAAAATGTCACTGACAAGAGGATCATGTGAAATAGAAAGGTATCTTGTTCCTGAAGGAGAATGCAGACATAAGAACTAAAACAAGCTGTTGGTCCAGTTTGACTGAAACTCCAAATATATAAAGGTGAAGTTTCTGTTAACTGGGCTCAGATGAGATGGAAGTACAGCCTGAAGCATAGAAACAAGCAATAGAAAGAAAGCATAGAACAGGAGCAATTAATATGATAGATTATTTGAAGTAAGATACATTTTGAAGCCAACAAGATGTTTTCCAGTCTTCCAGATTTTCATTGTTTATTGAATGTTCACATAGCAGGCCAAATATATAACCCAGAATATATTGTTGCAGATTGCTTTTATCATTTTTCAGAGAGTGAAATATAAAAATACTTGCTAATACTTTATTAGGAAGCCAGTGGTTTATGTGGAATTAGAATTCAAGATATTAAAAATCTCAATACTAGCCCTGGCCAGTTGGACCAGTGGTAGAGAGTAGGCCTGGTGTGTGGATGTCCCATGTTCAATTTCCGGTCAGGGCACACAGGAAAAGAGCTCATCTGCTTTTCCACTCCTCCCCCTCTCACTTCTCTCTCTCTCTCTCTCTCTCTCTCTCTGTCTCTGTCTCTCTCTACCATTCCTGCAGCCATGGCTCAATTGGAGCGAGTTGGCCCCGGGCGCTGAGGATGGCTCCATGACCTCCACCTCAGACGCTAAGAAAAGCTTGGTTGGAACAATGCAGCAATGGCCCGAGTTGGGCAGAGCATCACCCCCTAGTGGGCTTGCTGGGTGTATCCTGGTCCTAGTGCAAGCAGGAGTCTGTCTCTGCCTCCCCTCCTCTCAGTGAATTAAAAAAATAAAACCCCCCAAAAACAAAAAAACCTCAATACTAAATTTAATCCTTTAACCACTAGGACACCTCTCTTTCAAAATTGTTAATATTATTGACACAGCACTACCCTTTTTGTGCAGCTGTAGATGCCCTATTGATCTGTATCACATACCATTTAACACTGGATGATTCGGCTAGGAAAAGCAATGTTCACTGTTCCATGGCAAGTCAGACAACAGTGCTAAGATTGGCTACAGAATCAGGAAAATAGCATAGGAGATGGGGAAACAAACCATCACAAAAGACAAACCTCCCGGCATGCTTTTCGCAGCTATTTTTTACTCTGCAAGAGAGCAAAGTAGTAGAGTGCAACTGTATTAAAACTAAAACTATTTCTGCCTAACGCAGATGTGGATCATGCGAATGGAAACCTGATAAACTAACAGCTGAAAGCCACATTATTGCCCTCTCCTCCTCCCCTGGCTCATTTAGAAAATGACATGTTTTTCTTCACCATGTTTTCCCCCCTCCTCTCTCTTTAGTGGCAGTAATGCTGAATGCTCTTGACATAATTCTTCGTTCACCCCTGACAGTCATTTTTTTGAATACTCTCCCAGTAATAAAACACCTGACCTTGAGTCTTTCAAATGGCCATTGGCTTGGGTTACCCCAATTAGCTCGGCTCCTGAAAGTATCTGGAGGAGTCAGGTGTCTCACTCTTTGCTAAACTCAGCATTAGGAGAGAATACATTTTACTTTTTATTTTTTCTAATGATTTCTTTATTCTTGTTTAATCTAAACAAAGCAAATTAACTGGTTTTTAAAATAATATAAAGTATGTAGAATTCTGATACCAAATATTTCTGCCTTTGAAGTTATATAGAACAACATTTCAAGTTCCCTGAAAGTTGATTTTCAATATTTAAAAGTAACTGAAAGAATTATGTGTACGACCATCACTGAAGAGCTAATTTTATTTCTATATAAGGTAGCTACACATCTGCAGAACTTAATAAAATTACATATGCACTTGTATGTAGAGCACACTCCTGTGAATATCTGTGTGTCTGGGTCAGTATATTTTTTGATTACAGATTCCCCAAATAATAGGTCTTCATTAAAAACTATGCAGAGAAGAAAACGTGTAATGCCAGTGATAAAAACATGTTTATTATGTCTGTGTATTAATTAAAGTAAGATTTTGCCTGCAGAATAAAGTTGAGAGTTACTCTAAATAATAACTACTGAGGTTTCTCAGAGAACTTTGGGGAAGGAATATGGGCATTTTCAACATACATAGATGTAAGAAAAAAAAATTCAAATTATATTAAAGGAAGGGCCCTTTTATTTTTAAATTATTATGAACTAAAATGCATCTTTCTGTATCTGTTCTAGCGATCATTTTGCTCCCTTGGTTTATAATATTTATCAGTAGGCACAGTACTTAATAACAGTATGATGATCTTCACAAATCTTTTAGAATTTGTTTGTGCTATGCAGTTTATCACTGGCCATATTTTTATTCTTAGGGAGAGTAAACCATAAGATTTCTTGATAGACAACACCTGAAATAGAATATGAAGTCCACATAATCGAAGCTGGACAAATAATGCAGAATGAATTGAATGCATGTGTCTTCTAAAGACTACAAGCCTACTTCTGACATTCAGGTGACTCAGTAAGTAGGGAAAGAGGAATTAAATTTAGCTAATGCAAAGAAAATTAAAACTAAATTGGTTGTCACATCAAATTGATGTTAACTATGTAAATGTTTCCTGTTCATAAAACTACAGTTCAGAGTGTATAATGCCGCAAAATGAGAATATTTCCATGTTCATAAAAAATAAAAATTAAAAGACAGATTGTGGACTAGTTTAAGATCTTTACTACTTACCCATGTAATATTTAAGGGACTATGAGCCATGGAAATTGTGGATCTAGAGTATTCGGATAAACATACATACATCAATATACACGCATGCTCTTCTGGACAGGCAGTATCCCAGTACATCATTGCTTCAAATGCATTCATTCTTTTCAATATTGTCAGCTGTTTCAGGTTAACTACCAAAATCATTTGCCTGAGAAGTGAAATTTAATTGTCTTACAACTACCTCTGTGATTATACTATTGGGTAGAATAAGGGACTCTTATTCTAGCATTTCTCATTCATTTTGTCATTTTATTCTCTTTGAAAGAGACCAAATGGGTCCCAGCAGGTGAAAGCAAAGAAACCTGAAAGACCCCCTTTGATGAATGACAATACCACAACTACCCTCCCCACTTCCATTTTTGGAGATTATAAAACCTTATTAAATCATGCCCTGTTAGATATTGATTGAGAGGGAGCTAAACTAAAACAACAATAGCAGCATGGATCAGAGAATACTGCTTTCATCAATGGGCACTAAACAGAGCTAAGCTTTCCAATCCTTTTTTGGGGGGAGATGGGAGGTGAAGGGGGCTTTTTTTTTTAAACTATTTACTTTTGTTTAAACCATTATCCCAGAAAGTCATACAATTATAGAGGCTTTGTCAGTCAAGAATAGATTGTGGTTGCCTAGCACTTTATCTTTTTGAATGTAGCAGTGTATTGCACAAACAATATTATACTTGGTTAAGATTCAAGATTATTATTATGATTATTTGGGGGGTTGCAATTCTGGGTAATTATCATAATTATTCTTGACTCTGGGACCCCTTTGATGACAAGGCTGCTTTAAAGTAAACCGCTTGGACAGAACAACACAAGATATCTGAAAAGAGGCTGCTGCCAGAATCAGAGTGGAAAACTCACCCATATTTTACAGCTATCTTGATTACCAGGCTGTTTGCGTCCTGGCCTGTCTTTTCTGCCATCTGTGAGCACCATAGCAAACAACCCCTTTATGACAATCACTTCAGATAACTTGAATATGTCTGCTTTAGAGGAATTTTCTGTAATAAGACTCTGTGCTAATTAACTGTCAGGTTTTTTTTAATCAGCCAAGTATATTTCAGAAAGTAAAGACAGTCTACCAAAACTCCTAAACAAGAATTAAGCTTAAGTGCTAGCCTGTAACAACTTCTCCTTGTTCTCAGACCTTAGTCTGAGTAAATCTGCTCGTTTAAAATACTGCTTATGCGATGAAGATTTTAATTTTTTTTGTCAGTTGACTACAGGTAATAACACAGTTCTTCCCACTAGACAGCTACTTGATCCAATAACTTCACCAAAAAAGAGGAAAAAAGGCAGAGGGGGGATGGGAGAGTAGAAGGAAGGGAGGAAGGGGGGAGGGGGAGAGGGAAGGAGGGAGGGAGGGAGGAAGGAAGGAAGGAAGGAAGGAAGGAAGGAAGGAAGGAAGGAAGGAAGGAAGGAAGGAAGGAAGGAAGGAAGGAAGGAAAGAAGAAAGGGAGGGAGGGAGGGAGGGAGGGAGAGAGGAAGAAGAAAGGAAAAGGGGAGAGAAAATAACGCTGGTGTAAAGCCATTTTTAGTTACTTAGATAAAAGAAGAGGGCAGCTAGTGCTGCTACTGAAAACAATCAGTTAAAAGGGCCAGATACCTAAATTATTAGTTTGATATAAAAGATGAATAATTTTCCATTCAAGAGAAATAATTATTTGTAGAAGCAGCATTAGATGCCATGGAAATAACATTTAAAAAAATCATTAGCAACTATGATTGTCTTAAAGAGCTATAGAAATCACGGCTTGCAAAAAACAGAAATAGAAGTTTAAATATTAAATTTATCTTGGTGAATTATTTTCTACTTGATGGAGAAAAACAGTAACACGTGAAAATAAAGAATTAATAGTACATATTTAAGAAAATAAAATAAAAGCATAAGTGACACACTTCTGAATTATTAATCTCCAAAATATACACAGAAAATAATTTTTTTAAGTCAGATGCAATAAACAGAAGAGTACAAAATTACTTTTTTAGGCAAAATTTTATTTCTTTATACTACATTACATTGTTACACAATTTTTAAAAATTTTAATTGCATTTATATATTTGATTTTATTACTGAATAATAAAAACTTTACTCAAAATTATTTCTAATCATTATTTTCCATTTCTAGTCTTCTAGTTTTGTTAGCTTAAACTTTGAAATTAGCCATTACATTCTTTTAACATTCTTAAACATTGGCATAAAATATTATCATTTGTAAATTTTATTTTTCTAATTTTATTCCCATACCTTCCTAATGCTATCTTCTAAATAAAAATGTTAATTTAGTAAGTGCCTAATACTTTAAAGTCAACATATCTAAGTATTAGTTTAAAACATTTTGAATAGAACAGTTAACAAATAAAAAAGTTGCCAACTATGTATTGAATGATATTATCTTTTTAAAGCATGAAAATGTGCTACAAGCCAGTTTTAAATTTTTATATGCTACTTAATATAGATAACGAAATGACAAAATATGTTGCTAATTTTATTTTCATTAGATTTTTTTTCAAGTGAGTGTTACCTGTTAATTTTATACTGATTAGTTCGGTCCTTTGATGATTTGTGTTTCCTAAAAGAAAACTGAGAATTATTCTCTTAGTATACAATATATTTTTACTGTAGTCATCAACTAGCAATTTTAGATTGCACTCTACCTTAGGCAAACAGAATATAAAAAACTTAACTATTTAAGTTTCAATAATAGTATTTTTAAATGTCTTTAAAGTACATTTTGTATTTTATTTTTTTTAAATGCTGTATTTTGACTGTTCTTTAACTTGTCTAGGAAAATCATATTGAAACAATTTTATTTAATAATAAATTACTGTGGTAAGAAAATTGTCAAAATGTTTAGTATACTACCATTATGTGAAAATAACTAATAATACTTGAGGTTTGCCAAATAGTAAAATTGTTACATATTTCATAAATTCTTTCTCTTCCATCACATTTAAAAATTGTGAACATGCCAGAAATCATTTTGGTTTCAACACTAAAATATAATTTCAATTTCTATCACTTTCCTTAAAATTGAAATTTATTTGTTTTATCTTTTAATTATGTGGCCTTTTATGGTCAAATTATATATCCGATCTCTTAGTAAGTCCTATGATCTTTGTCTAGAATTTTCAATGCTTACATCTTCACAAACACTGTGCCCAAATTGCTAGTTCTTTTCAGCAATTGTAACAATGTTGCAAAATGATTTCAATCAATTTATATTAGAACTATAGTAAAAGATATTAGGCACAGGTTTTACCTAATATTTTCAGACTGATAAAAACACAAAAAGCAGCCTGTTTTGTAGAATTTAATTCTTTATGGATGATCACAGATACATTTTTGTTTCTTAAATAGCTTATTTATTAGTGTTTAACAAAAATAGAGTTTCCTAATATATCTTCTAAAGACCCCTTAAAACCAATCTGCAGCATTATATATATATATATACATATATATATGTATATATATATATATATATATAGTATTATTTCTTTCTACATTAGAAAAACATTACCTCAGTCTCATGCATCTGACATACAAATAAATATTGAATAATTTTTTCAAATTGAATAACCATGCTATTACTCTAAATGCTATTAGCATCTAGTTCACAAAATAATTCTTGTTAGATTAAATATGATTTATTTTTCCTAGTGATAGGTGTCATATGGGGTAGGAAGACAGAGCTAATTTTATTTAAGTTGAAATAATATTGTTACTAAGAAAGATATTAATTCAATGAAATAGATATTGGATTTTTTAGTTTGATTTGGTAATAACAGTTTAAGCATCTCTTTCCAGACACATCTGACTCATGATAATGTCTATTTGTGGTAGATTCAGTAGAATGAACTTTAATAAAATGTTTCAATTGTCATTTCTGAAGTTGGTAAGTACCCAATATAGTGCTTTCTACATATGAGGATTCTTCTCTTTCAGAATCTTGTTTTTACTACATTCTAGGTTTAAAAGATTTAAGAAAATTTAATCCCCCACACACACAAAAGTAGATTTTTATATTATCTCTCACATAGGATTTCATAAAATTGTGAGATTACTTGACTTCATTCCTGATGCTTTCACTTAAATCTATTTGGATAGACTCAAGAGTGTCCTTAAGATTTGTTAGGGTAAAAATAAACTATCAGTAAGACTCTCTTCTGTTTCATCAGAATATCCAAGAGATATTTGTATATGGAAGCTGAAGACATTCTCCTGACTTGAGAAGGCCTTCCAGTTCATGCTCACCATATATTTACAAAGTATATGAATACATTTCTCATTCAGCATAGGGAAGAGAGAAACATCTATTAAGACACATCAGAAAAGCCAGTCTCCTTCTTAGGAAAACTTTGACAAGTAAAGTCAAACCTTCTTACTTTGAGTCTAACTGTCAAAATCCCAGGTCCTTTGGGGAATTTTATAGAAGAGTCAGCAACATTCTTCTTTTGCCTCTTACAAAAATGATGACCATGAAGCCAATGAGACATTTGGTCGACCTTCCTACAGACTCTGGACTGACATTTTATGGAAGCCAGTGCCCTTCTTCCTCCCCATTGCTCACACCATATATCCAACTCTTCTTTCAGAGTTGCCTTTAAAGTGAGATAATTTTCAGAAAAATTTTACTTTATAGTCATACTTCATTTTTAAACCCAAAGCAGAGCTATCTATGTTTATCACGCTTAGCTCCATATAAATTGCCCAGAGTCAATCTTCTTATATTGAACAAAAATTCCTCATTATAAAAATGTTCAAAAGGGTGGACAGTGTCATCTGAAGGCAATTATCAGAAGGGGATATCCAATACTGGTGGAGCAATGGTAGCATCTTTGAAATGAGTATTTAATACCTAGCAAGATGACCACTTTAAAGCATTTGATTTTAATGAATGCTAATTAGTTAAAATTATAAGTCACACTGCCCTGCAGTCATATCTCAACTATCTGCCTGTCACTACTTGATAAGATCAGTCTTTTGCAGCTCTGCATGAAACATGACTTGAAAACCTACGTGTCGTATTTACAGTCCCTTTGGATATATGCCTTCTGAGTGATAACGCTTCCTTGTTTACATGAACAAAGGGTTAAATTTAAGATAAATCTTAACATATACACTAATAACATATTTTCAGATAGCACTGAATCATCACACATGTGAACTGAATTACTAATTTAGGTAAGTTTAAATTTAATAAAACCACTTAGTCCAAAAAGACACAAATTTAGAATAGTCATATTGATATATATGCATCCAAATTTAAAATTTTGTTTTTAAAGTAAAGAATATGCACCAGTGCTTAAATGTTTTCAAGGGGTTTGAAAAAGTCATACAATAATTTTAATGACACCTGTTTTATATACTTATTTTCTTTAATAATTAAATCTTTTTAATTACATATGTGCCAAATTTTGAGTTTCTGATTTTGTTTTGTAATTTGTCAGTAAAGACTATGTAGTTATGATACAAAATTTTTCCTTCTGAAAATTGCACTGTTTTGTGAGTGCAGTTTACCACAGTGAAGTATCTATATGATGTACCAGGTAGATGAGGGTTCCTAGCCATGCCGAGCAATGTTGGTGAGATCTAGAGTCTTTGGCTATGCATAACTTGGTAATATCTTGCCATTATGAACTAATGATTCCTGTAGGAGAGATAAAAGTGAATTCAGGTTTCTCTGTGTTTCAGAGTGTTAATCATGATGCAGCTACTTGAGTTTCAGAAATCTCTACCACCTGCAGCTCTAGAAATACCTAAAGGAAAATCATCATTGCCATGATCATGAGACCCTGTATTAAATGCCTGGTGGGAGCCTTATTACACTGATTGAGAAATGTGTAGTCTTTTTGAGGTCAATTCATTTTTTAATATATAGCTTATATTATATTATTAAGGGTTTTTAAGGTCAGCTACAAATTTTCACCCAATCACTGATTTTCTTTGTTAAGAGAAATTTTTTTAATTTGTGCTACTCTGAAATTATTCTTAGATATTATTTTTTATCACCTAATTATTACCTAGTATTTTATTTGTATATGACATCATGGTTTAGAAATTAGAAATTAGTCCTTATAAGACTTATTTCTTAATAAGAGTTTTAGTGAGCTCTCCTCTAATTTTTACTGCAAAAAACCCAAAACCTTGCGAGCCTCTTGGATCACTTGATATGTCTCTTTTGACTTAGTGATGAACCCTTTTAACAGTTCAGTATAAAAAAATCATAAAACTCCATTTCTGATGACTGTAATTTATAGGTTTCTGTGATACATTCAGTTTAGAAAAAAGAAAGCTGAATTATTTGACAAAATGTTCAAAATCAGAATAAGATAGGTCTGGACAACTGTTTTCCTAAAATAATGAAATAAAGCCACACTTACTGAATGATAAAGGCAATTTGAGAATAAAAGTGGGAATTTGGAGACATATTTTTCTAAGGATTTGGAATTGCCGTGAGGGCAGTTATCCTGAAGCTCACAGGTGTTGCCTTACCCCATCTTCTCTGGTGCCTTTTGCTGGAGATATAGAGAACAATTTGCTGTGCTTCTAATGGGTTGGTCTTTCTGCCTCCCCACTCGTGGCTTCCTTTCGTTCCTCCTTTTTATTTATTTGTATGTTTGTTAATTTGTTTTCACAATAGTTTAGCAACTGCTAAACATCCTCATGTTGAAGTGTGACTGTTGTATTCTGGTATTGGGCTGCTTCTTAGAGCCATGGGCTGGACTATCTTTCTGCTATTGTGGCCCCAAAGTTATTATTTCTAGTACAGTAAGAGATTTTAAACTCCAACATCTAACACCTGAGATTAGCTCTTAGTTTTTACATGGAGGGGACCTCAAGATTACTTTCTTCATAGTTATAAAATTTCAAATTTTTGGAAGGCAGAGATTCTTTCATTTGCTTTTTCTTCATTGCCCCTCATGACTAATGAAATGTGGTTTTGTTTAAAGAAGGTGCTAGAGCTCTTCTTGGAGGCCTTGTCTGACATTAGCACTTCCTCTGAAGTGAAGCATGTATAGTCCATGAGGGAATCCAATAAATGATATCAGTTGGACATAAGACAGATTGCAGAGTCAGCTGGTGAAAACTTTTTCTTTTTCACCTCAGTTTACTTCTCTGCATAGGCTTCAGACTTTCAGACATTGAATCTTTCTCTCCCCTGAGGTGCGCTTTGGCCTGTTACTTCTTATTTTAGTCAAGTTGAGAGGGTCCATGTGTACCAGGACTGGATTTAAGAAGTTTTAACCCACCTCTCTTGGAAGTCACCTCACCCTGCCTACTCTGATCTCTACCTTATTTTGGTCAACTAGCTTCAGCCTTCTATCTTCTGTCTGTGCAACTATCTTGTCATTGCCTATAGAATGTTTGTGTTGTTTGTTTTCCAGAACCAGAACATTTCTTGCTACTCCTTGAGATTAGAGTCAGTCTTCAAGCAATCATGGATTTACTTCATGCAAATGGACTGTATATATTACAGGATGAGTGCCAAAACACAGAATTCTCTGGTAGATTTCCCCTGTCCACCTTTTGAGACCTGCTCACCTTTTGTTAGATTCCCCATCTGGGGCTCCTGTAATTTACAGAGTCCCATTGCTAGTTAAAACCAGAGCCCCTGTGCCTGAGCCACATCCTCCAGAAAGGATGGCTTCCAGGTTTGTGCTGAGTCAGTGTTCACCCTGTGGCTACCCTGGTCCAGGTGAAGATCTTGGGCTAAGCCCGGGTCCTGCACATCTGCTCTGTCCTGCTGTTCTTATGGTTAGCCTGCCAAATCTGCCTGTATCCACACATATGGTAAGCCTTCAGCTGCTTGTGCTTCTGTTAAGCTAACCTTAATTGGTTAGTGAACAAAATATTGAAAAGTTTTTTTAAAAAGCTTAGAAAATTTAGATTCCACCTTCACCTCACTCTTGAAACAGGCAAAGTAATAACAAAAACAAAGTAAAAGTCAACTGGGCTTTTTTACAATAATGATCCAGTACTGTAGTCATACAGGTAAATTTGAAAATTATTTCACATTTTGACTTTATGTTTAACCTTATTAAAATAGTCTAAACAACACAAATGCTGCCTTTTTGTCTTTTTATGCCTCCATGCCAGAATATATAAAATGGTTATTTAAAAAATAGATGTAAGTTTTAAAGAAATAAGGTACAAAACACATCTTTATGTGCCAACCATTGATTATATTAGTGATAACTTTAAACACCTGGACATTTGAAAGCAATTTACATTAAAATGGTGCTTTTCTGGAGAAACATTTATCATCCACATGATGTAGAATGATTTTTCCAGTTAATATCTAATTTATATTGGGGATCCGTAGTAAGAATCAAAAAGAAGTTGCTGCCCTGGCCTGTTGGCTCAGTGGTAGAGCATCGGCCTGGCGTGCAGAAGTCCTGGGTTCGATTCCCGGCCAGGGCACACAGAAGTGCCCATCTGCTTCTCCACCCCTCCCCCTCTCCTTCCTCTCTGTCTCTCTCTTCCCCTCCCGCAGCCGAGGCTCCATTGGAGCAAAGATGGCTGGGGCATTGAGGATGGCTCTGTGGCCTCTGCCTCAGGCGCTAGGATGGCTCTGGATGCAACAGAGCGACGCCCCAGAGGGGTAGAGCATCGCCCCCTGGTGAGTGTGCCGGGTGGATCTCGGTTGGGCGCATGCGGGAGTCTGTCTGACTGCCTCCCCGTTTCCAGCTTTGGAAAAATACAAAATAAAAAAAAAAAAGAAGTTGCTGATGAAAGCCTGCTACTTGACAGTATCTGAATATTATAACCACTAGTCTGTGTTCTTTTGAAATGATCAGTAGATAACTTTTTTCTTCTTATAATCACTAACAACAGAAATGATGGACATTATTATCTTTGTTTGAAAATAAAATCTTTTTTTTCAGTTCTGTGATTCTGGTTTCTTCATGCTATGTGATAAGTGCTTCCCATTACAACACATTTTTTATTTTATGTTTTCAAATTAAGTTTGCATTTGACCGATTCTGGACCTTAGCAAGAAATGGGGCAATATTTGATCATAGACTTCAAGGCAATTTTATATGATATAGGAAGCTATTATACCAAATACAAGATGCAAAGTTATAAATGGCAAAGTTATAAACAATAATTCTTACTGAGTAATTACTAGTAACAGCCTGACTGCCACGTGAACCTAGGTTTTCATCCATCCCTCTCTATCCTGGAAAAATTCAGAACATGTTATGTAAGTTAGACTCACTTTAGCTTAGTGAATTTTCTCCAAGAAACAAACACTAACAATAGTGTTTGTTTTGTAACCAACAGTCATGCTTATATAATTACATCTTTCCAAATAGTTTTAAATAGAAAACCTCTGGCGAAGAAAAGAAACCTGCCAGTGTCCATCTGCTTTGGTTCCAGCTCATTGATTGTTATTGATTTTACAATTTGGCCAATTAATGTGCTTGGTTTATAATGCTGTCTTTTTTATTTAAGAGGTTGCCTGTATCTACTGTAGCCTCTCTGGCACTCACATTCCAAAAGACATCAACTGGTAGAGGATCATCACAGCAAATCACTAATTTCAACAATTGTCATTGTTGTGCTGAGATTTTCCTATAGTTTTAAGCCAGTTCAACATTTCCTCAGGAGGAAAAACAAAAAGAGAGAAACACCAAAATTCTTTTTTTTTTTAATTTCTGATCTACCATAATATGAAGTTAAGAACAAATAAGGTTTCTAGGTCATGTTGTGACTGAAGAAAATAAGATAGTTCCTTGAGAAAAATCACATACTGTTGTGTTTTTGCATTGCATATTAGGAAAGACAAAGGCTAGGCTTATTTATTTATTTTTTCAAATGAGAGAGTAAAGGCATACAGCTTCAGCTTCTATTCTCTAGTCTCTTCTGTAGAAAAAGAACTGTGGTTTTGCAAATGATGACATATATTTATATCTTTTTTTTTTCTGAAGCTGGAAACGGGGAGGCAGTCAGACAGACTCCCGCATGCGCCTGACCGGGATCCACCCGGCATGCCCACCAGGGGGCGATGCTCTGCCCCTCTAGGGCGTCGCTCTGTTGCGACCAGAGCCACTCTAGCGCCTGGGGCAGAGGCCAAGGAGCCATCCCCAGTGCCCCGGACATCTTTGCTCCAATGGAGCCTTGGCTGCGGGAGGAGAAGCAAGAGACAGAGGAAGGAGAGGGGGAGGGGTGGAGAGGCAGATGGGCGCTTCTCCTGTGTGCCCTGGCAGGGAATGAACCCCGGACTTCCACACGCCAGGCGGACGCTCTACCACTGAGCCAACCGGCCAGGGCCAATATATTTATATCTTATTCTCTGTGGTGATGACAGCCACATATCTAATTTTTATATTTAATTTCCATATTTTGTCTAAAAATATTTTTTAAAAACCAGTTAGTTGTCAAAAAAACCTTAGAATAATTTATTAGTCTGTTGTGAGTGTTGTAGTATAGTTTTCAAGTTTGGGCATTTGAATTCTTTTTAAAAAATTTTGGAAAATACAGTTATCAAATGTAGCTATTTAATCAGTTGTTTTAAAGAGTTAATTGTGTACAGAAAAAAAATGTCTTCTTTATATTTTTTTATCAGTCATTAACATAGCTGCCATGCTGTGATCTTTCTCCTTTATGACTTTCTTTAAATAGATGTACCAAAAGAAATGCAATGTGAGTCAGTCAGTCGAGAGCTTCCTTGCTTGTTCCATAATTAAATAATGCCATTCTTAAAGACAAAAAAAATTACTTATTTTAGGATTTTGCTCTTAAGGAAAAAACAATTCTTTCACTTGAACAAAATTCAATCAATGCACAAAAATGGTAGTTTGAGATTTTATTATAAAGATGATTGTCTCAATTTTTCTTTTAATTTTCTTAGTGTAAAACCAGCTTTTCCATTTGCTTCAAAATCCTGAATAAAATACAACTTGCTTTATTTTTTTAATTTTTAAATAAAGGTAATACTTCTCATATAGACTATTTTAAAGTAAATCAGCTCTCTTAAAATAATGCTATTGAAATATCAATTTTTCTATACTTTAAACCACACTTTTGTCTCATCATTCAATTGTCTTTCAATTGTTTTTGATGAAAATTAAGAGCTCATGATGATTTATTGGATGCAAAAAATAAGTTAGTTATATAACGTTATAAAAATATCTGGATAGTATTAAACTTTTAGGTGGCTTGAATTTTTTCATTCTATATATGTCTTAAAAGTTTACTTAAAAATAAATAATATCAACTATTTTTAAGAAAGACATAACACAAGAAAAAAGTAGAAGGCAATACTTCAATAAGAAAAGTTGGGCAATCCTTATTCATGTGTCAATTATAGATTTGTCCCTGCGTTTTCTGTCTTATATGCAAACCTATCTTTTCTTTTTCTTTTTGTAAAATCAATTTTTTGGTGACATTAGTTAATAAAATTATATAAATTCCAATTGTACATGTCTATGATAGAGCAGCTGTATATTGCATTGTGTGCCCACTACCCAATGTCAAATCTCCTGTCACCATATATTTGACCCTCTTTAACTTTTGCTACCCTAACCTCAACCCTCTTTCCTTCTGGTAACCACCATAATGTTGTTTGTGTATATGATTTTTGTTTGTTTATTTGTTGCATTCAGTTTTATTTTTTATTTTTTTGCTTTTTCATTTTTTATTTTTATTCATTTTTAGAGAGGAGAGAGAGAGGAAGACAGAGAGAAAGAGAGAGAGAGAGAGAGGAGAGAGAGACAGAGAGAGAGAAGGGGGGAAGAGCTGGAAGTATCAACTCCCATATGTGCCTTGACCAGGCAAGCCCAGGGTTTCGAACTGGCGACCTCAGCATTTCCAGGTTGACGCTTTATCCACTGTGCCACCACAGGTCAGACTGTTGCTTTCAGTTTTATATTTCACATATGAGTGAAATCATATGGTTCTTGAATTTTTCTGTCTGACTCATTTCACTTAATATATCCTTAAGATCCATCCATATTATCAGAAATAGCAGTATTGCATCTTTCCTTATGCCTGAGTAGTATTATATATGTACCACATCTTCTTTATCTAATCATCAAACCTTTCTTTTCAAACTCTCCTGTACCTAACCTATCCTGTCCTGCCTCTCTTACGCTGTATGCAAGAATTCTTCTGTGTTGATTCTTTCACCAATGAGTGAGGGATTAAGGTGGGAAAGAGAAAGAGTTTTAACAATCCACATAGTTAAAAATATCAGACTTCATCTCCTTCCCACCAACCCTGATTGTGTCATCTAAGTACATCTCTTCACTTCCACTCTCTCAACTAATCTCGTTTTCTTGACTTTTCTGGAAAGTCACCAGACAAGAATACAAGGGAGGGTATTATAAAAAAAACAACAAGACACTGGCCAGTTGGCTCAGTGGTAGAGTGTTGGCCTGGCGTGCAGGAGTCCCGGGTTCGATTCCCAGCCAGGGCACACAGGAGAAGAGCCCATCTGCTTCTCCACCCCTCCCCCTCTCCTTCCTCTCTGTCTCTCTCTTCCCCTCCTGCAGCCAAGGCTCCATTGGAGCAAAGTTGACCCGGGTGCTGAGGATGGCTCTGTGGCCTCTGCCTTAGACGCTAGAATGGCTCTGGTTGCAACAGAGCGACGCCCCAGATCGGCAGAATATCACCCCCTGGTGGGCTTGCCGGGTGGATCCCAGTGGGGTGCATGCAGGAGTCTGTGTGATTGCCTCCCCGTTTCCGGCTTCAGAAAAATACACACACACAAAAAAAAAAAAAAAAGACATCAAGAAGTAGAGCAGAGAATTAAGGTAAAAGATGGGAAATTTTCTCTCCAGTACTTCTTACAAACTTGAAGTGTGGGGGGCAAAATTAGGACAACCAAAAGAAGAATTAAAAAATGGCTACATTGTAGCTACAGAGATCACGAGGGCTTAGCCTTAGAGTCAAATGGCAATGGTTTCTTTCTATCCTTTTCTTTTTTTTATTTATTTTTATTTTTTTTAAGTTTTTTCATTTTTAAATAATTTTATTTTTTAATGGGGCGACAACAATAAATCAGGATACATATATTCAAAGATAACAAGTCCAGGTTATCTTGTCGTTTAATTATGTTGCATACCCATCACCCAAAGTCAGATTGTCCTCTGTCACCTTCTATCTAGTTTTCTTTGTGCCCCTCACCCTCCCCCTTTCCCTCTCCCATTCCACCCTCCCCCCGTAACCACCACACTCTTATCAATGTCTCTTAGTTTCACTTTTATGTCCCACCTACGTATGGAATAATACAGTTCCTGGTTTTTTCTGATTCACTTATTTTGCTTCGTGTCATGTTATCAAGATCCCACCATTTTGCTGTAAATGTTCCGATGTCATCATTTCTTATGGCTGAGTAGAATTCCATAGTGTATATGTGCCACATCTTCTTTATGCAGTCATCTATTGAAGGGCTTTTTGGTTGTTACCATCTCCTGGCCACTGTGAACAATTCTGCAATGAACATGGGGCTGCATATGTCTTTACGTATCAATGTTTCTGAATTTTTGGGGTATATACACAGTAGAGGGATTGCTGAGTCATAAGGTAGTTCTATTTTCAGTTTTTTGAGGAACCACCATACTTTCTTCCATAATGGTTGTACTACTTTACTTTACCACCAACAGTGGATGAGGGTTCCTTTTTCTCCACAGCCTCTCCAACATTTGCTATTACCTGTCTTGCTAATAACAGCTAATCGAACAGGTGTGAGGTGGTATCTCATTGCAGTTTTGATTTGCATTTCTCTAATAACTAATGAAGATGAGCATCTTTTCATATATCTGTTGGCCATTTGTATTTCTTCCTTGGAGAAGTGTCTGTTCATGTCCTCTTCCCATTTTTTTATTGGATTGTTTGTTTGTTTGTTGTTGAGTTTTATGAGTTCTTTGTATATTTTGGATATTAGGCTCTTATATGAGCTGTGGTTTGAAAATATCATTTCCCATTTAGTTGGCTTTCTGTTTATTTTGTTATCAGTTTCTCTTGCTGAGCAAAAACTTCTTAGGCAGATATAGTCCCATTCATTAATTTTTGCCTGCACTTCTCTTGCCTGTGGAGTCAAATTCATAAAATGCTCTTTAAAACCCAGGTCCATGAGTTGAGTACCTATGTCTTCTTCTATGTACTTTATTGTTTCAGGTGTTATGTTTACATCTTTGATCCATTTTGAGTTAATTTTAGTACAGGGGGACAAACTGTAGTCCAGTTTCATTCTTTTGCATGTGGCTTTCCAGTTTTCCCAGCACCATTTATTGAAGAGGCTTTCTTTTCTCCATTGTGTGTTGTTGGCCCCTTTATCAAAAATTATTTGACTATATATATGTGATTTTATTTCTGGACTTTCTATTCAGTTCCATTGGTCTGAGTGTCTATTTTTCTGCCAATACCATGCTGTATTGATTGTCGTGGCCCTATAATAGAGTTTGAAGTCAGGTATTGTAATGCCCCCAGCTTCATTCTTTTTCTTTAGGATTGCTTTGGCTATTCGGGGTTTTTTATAGTTCCATATAAATCTGATGATTTTTTGCTCTATTTCTTTAAAAAATGTCATTGGAAGTTTGATGGGAATTGCATTAAATTTGTATATTGCTTTGGGTAATATAGCCATCTTGATTATATTTATTCTTCCTAACCAAGAACAAGGTATATTCTTCCAGCTCATTATATCTTTTTTTATTTCCCTTAACAATGGTTTATAGTTTTCATTATATACGTCCTTTACATTCTTTGTTATGTTTATTCCTAAGTATTTTATTTTTTTTGTTGCAATCGTGAAGGAGATTATTCTTTTGAGTTCGTTCTCAGTTGTTTCATTGTTGGCATATAGAAAGGCTATTGACTTCTGTATGTTAATTTTGTATCCTGCGACCTTACTGTATTGGCTTATTGTTTCTAGTAGTCTTTTTGTGGATTCTTTGGGGTTTTCGATGTATAGGATCATATCATCTGCAAAAAGTGATACCTTTACTTCTTCTTTTCCAATATGGATGCCTTTTATTTCTTTGTCTTGTCTGATTGCTCTGGCTAGAACCTCTAGGACCACATTAAATAAGAGTGGAGAGAGTGGACAACCCTGTCTTGTTCCTGATTTGAGGGGGAAAGCCTTCAGTTTAGTGCCATTTAATATGATGTTAGCTGATGGTTTATCATATATAGCCTTTATCATGTTGAGATATTTTCCTTCTATACCCATTTTGTTGAGAGTCTTAAACATAAAATTGTGTTGTATTTTATCGAAAGCCTTTTCTGCGTCTATTGATAAGATCATGTGGTTTTTGTTCTTTGTTTTGTTGATATGGTGTATTACGTTAACCGTTTTACGTATGTTGAACCATCCTTGGGATTCTGGGATGAATCCCACTTGATCATGATGTATTATTTTTTTAATATGTTATTGTATTCGATTTGCTAGTATTTTGTTTAGTATTTTAGCATCTGTATTCATTAGAGATACTGGTCTGCAGTTTTCTTTTTTTGTGCCATCCTTGCCTGGTTTTGGTATGAGGTTTATGTTGGCCTCATAAAATGTGTTTGGATGTATTGCTTCTTCTTCAATTTTTTGGAAGACTTTGAGTAGAATAGGAACCAATTCTTCTTTGAATGTTTGATAAAATTCGCTGGTATAGCCGTCAGGGCCTGGACTTTTATTTTTGGGGAGGTTTTTAATGGTTTTTTCTGTTTCTTCTCTACTGATAGGTATGTTTAGGCTTTCTGCTTCTTCTTGACTCAGTCTAGGAAGGTTGTATTGTTCTAGGAATTTATCCATTTCTTCTAGGTTGTTGAATTTAGTGGCATAAAGTTTTTCATAGTATTCTACAATAATTCTTTGTATATCTACAGTGTCCGTGGTGATTTCTCCTTTTTCATTTTGGATTTTGTTTATATGAGTTCTTTCTCTTTTTTCCTTGGTAAGTCTTGCCAAGCATTTGTCAATTTTGTTGATCTTTTCAAAGAACTAGCTCCTTGTTCTATTAATTTTTTCTATAGTTTTCCTGTTCTCTAATTCATTTATTTCTGCTCTGATTTTTATTATCTCCTTTCTTCGGCTGGTTTTGGGTTTTCCTTGTTCTTTTTTTTCTAGTTCCTTAAGGTGTGAAGTTAAGTGGTTCACTTGGGCTCTCTCTTGTTTGTTCATATGGGCCTGAAGTGATATGAACTTCCCTCTTATCACTGCTTTTGCTGCATCCCATAGATTCTGATATGTCGTATTGTCATTTTCATTAGTCTGTATATATCTTTTGATCTCTGCACTTATTTCTTCTTTGACCCATTCATTTTTTAAAAGTATGTTGTTTAGTTTCCACATTTTTGTGGAATTTTTTTCCTCTTTTTTGCAGTTGAATTCTAGTTTCAAGGCTTTATAATCAGAAAATATGCTTGGTACAACTTCGATTTTTCTGAATTTGCTGATGTTGTTTTTGTGGCCCAACATATGGTCAATTCTTGAGAATGATCCATGTACACTGGAGAAAAATGTATACTCAGTCACTTTGGGATGAAATGTCTTGTAGATGTCTATCATATCCAGGTGCTCTAGTGTTTTGTTTAAGACCACTATGTCTTTGTTGATTCTCTGTTTGGATGACCGATCTAGAGCCGTCAGCGGTGTATTGAGGTCTCCAAGTATAATTGTATTTTTGTCAGTTTTTGTTTTAAGGTCAATAAGTAGCTGTCTTATATATTTTGGTGCTCCTTAGTTTGGTGCATATATATTAAGAATTGTTATGTATTCTTGATTCAGTATCCCCTTTGCCATTATGAAGTGGCCATTTTTGTCTCTGAGTACTTTTCCTGTCTTGTAGTCAGCATTATCCTATATGAGTATTGCTACACCTGCTTTTTTTTGGATGTTATTTGCTTGGAGTATTGTTTTCCAGCCTTTCACTTTGAATTTGTTTTTATCCTTGTTACTTAGATGAGTTTCCTGTAGGCAGCATACTGTTGGATTTTCTTTTTTAATCCATTCTGCTACTCTGTGCCTTTTTATTGGTGAGTTTAATCCGTTTACATTTAGTGTAATTATTGACACTTCTGAGTTCCCTATTGCATTTTATATCTTGCTTTCTGTTAGTTTTGTGTCTTGTTTGATCCTTCTCTTTTGTTTTTCTATCTTTTGTTTTTATTTGGTTGTATTCCATACATCTTTCCTCTGTTGCTATCTGTTTTATCTCATGTGTTTCTGTGGTGGTTTTTTCAATGGTGGTTACCTTTAAGTAATGAAAAGTGTTCCTACCCTGTTCATTGTAGTGAACTATTTTGTGAGTATTTTTGCACTCCATCGTCCTTTGCTACTGTTAATCTCCATCTTCTCCCCCCCTTTCTTTTTGTTGTTATCACAGTTTAAATTTTGTTTTATTGTGTTCTTCTTGGAGCTTTTACTTGTGGCTCTGTTTTTTTTTTGTTGTTCTTTGTTTCTGATTGGAGAATCCCCTTTAGTAATTCCTGGAGTGAGGGTTTCCTGATGATAAATTCCCTCATATTTTCTGTTTCTGTGAATGTTTTTATTTCTCCTTCATATTTAAAGGATAGCTTTGATGGGTATAGTATTCATGTCTGAAAGTTCCTCTCTTTCAGGACTTTAAATATTGGGGTCCACTCTCTTCTAGCTTGTAGAGTTTCTGCTGAGAAATCTGATGATAATCTAATGGGCCTTCCTTTATATGTTGTATTCTTCTTTTCCCTGGCTGCCTTGAGAATTTTTTCTTTGCTGTTGGTTTGTGCCAATTTTATTATGATATGCCTTCGAGTAGGTTTCTTGGAGTTAAGAAAACTCGGAGTTCTGTTTGCTTCTTGAACTTGAGGCTTTAGTTCTTTCCACAGGCGTGGGAAGTTCTCATCTATTATTTGTTTGAGTATGTTCTCCATTCCATTTTCTCTCTCTTCTCCCTCTGATATACCTATTATTCTTATGTTTTTCTTTTTGATGGAGTCAGATAATTCTTGTAGGGCTATCTCATTTTTTTTAATTTTTGAGTCTCTTTCTTCTTCTCTCTGTTGTGCCTCAAGTTGCTTGTCTTCTATTTCACTAATCCTCTCTTCTATCTGACCTGTTCTATTAGCTAAGCTTGTTACTTTGTTTTTCTGCTCGTGAATTGAGTTTTTCATCTCTGTTTGATTTGTTTTTATAGTTTCAATTTCCTTGGACATATATTCTTTGTGTTCATTGAGTTGTTTTCTGAGATCCCTAAATTGCCTTTCTGTGTTTTTTTGTATATCTCGGAGGATTTTTAGGATTTCTATCTTGAATTCTCTGTCACTTAGCTCCAAGGTTTCCAATATATTCAATTTTTTCTCCATAGATTTTTCCTCATCTAGCTGTGTTACCTCTCTTTCTTTTGCATCCATGATATTCGATTTTCTCTTCCTTAATGGCATCTGAGGGTGGTTTTGTTGATAGTATTAATGAGATTTAATAAAAATAAAAAGTTAAAAAAATAAAAAATCAAAGAGTTGTTTTTTTTTAAAAAAATTAATAATGAAATAAAGAAAAATAAAATAAAAATTAAAAAAAAGGAAATTATTCCCCCCCTCCTTTTTTCCACTCCTCTCCTCTCCCCTCTTTCTTGAGAAAATCTTGTGGTGAACTGTGAATTATAACAAACAATGCCTGTAATGGAGGGCCTGAATTGGGGAAAAGTAATAAAGGGGCAAAAAAAAAAAAAAAAAAAAGAAAGAAAGAAAAAAGAAGGAGGTATGGACCCACAAAAAGCAACTAAGGAAAAAATTTGGGTCAAGAATAAAATGATTTGCTTTTAGGTGTTGGTTGACTAAGAGTTATGATGAGAGGAATAAGAGGGAAACAGAAAAATGGGGGGGCAAATTAAAAAATTACTATTGTATTTAGTGGAACAAGACCTAAATAAAATGGAGAGCCAGGGATGGGAGCACTGCTCTTGAGTTAAAAAGGTGAAGTAAACCCCCCCCAAAATGCCACAAACATAAGTTTGAGTCCCAGATAAGATAATTTGTTTGTTATTGAAGTTTGAATGAGAGGAAATGTAAAGTAGAAAGGAAGAAACTAATATAGAGAGAGAAAAGAAAGAGAGAGAGAGAAAAAAAAAGGGAACCACTAAAAGAAGAAAAAAGAAAAAAAGAGGAGAGAGAGAGAGTTAAGGGTTTTAGAGTGCAACCCTCATAGAGAGAAAGGAAGAGGAAAGAAAAGGTAATGGGAGAAGTAACACTTATGGGTAGTGTAGTTCAAGGAGATGAGAGAGTAAGACTGGCAGAGAGTTAATCAGCCAAATTGGAGGAGGAAAGGAAATATCAAGAATGAAGATAAGGGAGATGACCTCAGAGTAATAGTGGGGTAGGAAGTGATACTGATAAATCTCCCCCAAAACTCAACAAGATCTTCAACCAGAAATAGAAAAACCTATCCTTGGAGTTCCAGATGCTTCGCAATACACTCAAAGGTATGGTCGAGTGAAAAAGTGGCTAAATATATAACCAAACCCCGAAGGAAATAGGGAGTAAAAATTGCTCCGCCTTCCTCACTAAACTAAACAGGGCGCTTTCTCTGGTAACTGTGAATATAGAAACTGAGGCGGGCAAAGGGAGTTAATAGATCCAGGCCACGGCACAAACGGCCGAACCAGGCTGTGGCATGGAGATCCAAGCCGAGGAAAAACTGATCCTGTGGCAACCTGGGCAATACAAGCTAACACTCGCGCCAAACACATAAAAAAAAAGACAAGTGGGGCGGACATTTTACCCAGTCTCCTGGTCGGCGTGCGCGCAGTTTGTGGGCGAGAGATTTCTTCCTAGGCCCCGACAGTGGGTGCCCGTGTTGCCCCACGGAGAGGCAGGATCAGAGGCCTTTCTGTGGGCCGAGGGCAGAGTCTCTGGGCAGCCCTAGCGCCCTGGGAAAGCCACGCATGGGAAAGAGTGAGAACTAATTCCAACTGTGGAGATTTTCTGTGCTGGAGGGTGTTTTACTCAGAGGGAAATGCGGCCGGCCTCATATCCTGGTCTGCGCGCGCAGATAGTGAATGAGAGATTCCTCCGAGTGCCTCGGCAGTGCGCGCCCGTGTTATCGCACAGAGGGGCAGAGTCAGGGGCCTTTGTGTGGGCCAAAGCGGAATCTCGGGCCGCCCCAGCGCCTTGCAAAAGCCGCGCACGGGGCCGGAGCGAGACTTAATTCCAACGCTGCAACTTTTCCCTGCGGTTGGGGGTTTCACTCAGAGCGTGAGACTGCTGGCCGGATATCCTGGTCTGCGCGCAGCCAGTGAGTGAGAGTTTCCTCCAAGCGCCCCAGAAGTGGGCGCCCGCTTGTGTTACCGGACAGAGTGGCAGAGCCAGAGGTCTTTGAATGGGCGGAAAGCCCGCCTGATTATGCTAGCAGCTCTGACTGAATGAGCCTTACCCAGAGCCCTGTGCTGAGTGGAAATAGAGTGGGGAGTTGCCAGCTCTTTGAGCCTCTTACTATCCAGGCAGAGGCAGCAGCAACCCCATAGCTGGATTATCAGGCTACTAATTGAGGAAGGAAAGACTAGGAGAAAGGCTCCAGGAACACGGACTCTCTCACTGTCGGAGCCTATAAATGCTAATGAGCAACGACTGCCAACGAGACTAAAGCACAATACATGACATCACCATAGAGACTTATCAACTGCAAACCTCTACCTGAGCGTGCCAAAGGGGCAGAACCCGGGGTACAGAGTCACCGACCAGGAAGAGGGAGAGAAAAGAAAAAGCAAGAAGATAACCTCTCAAAATCAAGAATAATCTGCAGACTTTATAACCTATCCCATTTTATTATATTTGTTCGTTTGTTTCTCTTATCTTCATTCTTGATATTTTTTTCCTCCTCCAATTTGGCCGATTAACTCTCTGCTGGTCTTACTCTCTCCTCTCCTTGAACTACACTGCCTATAAGTGTTACGTCTCCCATTATCTTTTCTCTCCTCTTCCGTTCTCTCTATGAGGGTTGCACTCCAAAACCCTTAACTCTCTCTCTCTCCTTTCTTTTTCCTTCTTTTAGTGGTTCCCTCTTTTTTTCTCTCTCTCTCTTTCTTTTCTCCCTCTATATTAGTTTCTTCCTTTCTACTTTACATCTCCTCTCATTCAAACCTCAATAACAAATTATCTTATCTGGGACTCAAACTTATGTTTGTGGCATTTTGGGGTTTTTTTACTTCACCTATTTAACTCACTAGCAGTGCTCCCATCCCTGGCTCTCCATTTTATCTAGTTCTTGTTCCACTAAATACAATAGTAATTTTTTAATTTGTCCCCCCATTTTTCCGTTTTCCTCTTATTCCTCTCATCATAACTCTTAGACAACCAACACCTAAAAGCAAATCATTATATTCTTGATCCAAATTTTTTCCTTATTTGCTTTTTGTGGGTCCATACGCTCTTTTTTTTTCTTTCTTTTTTTCTTTTTTTTTTTTTGCCCCTTTATTACTTTTCCCCAATTCAGTCCCTCCATCACAGGCATTGTTTGTTATAATTCACAGTTCACCACAAGATTTTCTCAAGAAAGAGGGGAGAGGAGAGGAGAGGAAAAAAGGAGGGGGGGATAATTTCCTTTTTTTAAAATTTTTATTTTATTTTATTTTTCTTTATTTCATTATTAATTCTTTTTTAAAAACTCTTTTCGATTTTTAATTTTTTTATTATTTATTTCAACGTTTTATTCTTTATTAAATCTCATTAATACTATCAACAAAACCACCCTCAGATGCCATTAAGGAAGAGAAAATCGAATATCATGGATACAAAAGAAAGAGAGGTAACACAGCTAGATGAGGAAAAATCTATGGAGAAAAAATTGAATATATTGGAAACCTTGGAGCTAAGTGACAGAGAATTCAAGATATAAATCATAAAATCCTCCGAGATATACAAGAAAACACAGAAAGGCAATTTAGGGAGCTCAGAAAACAACTCAATGAACACAAAGAATATATGTCCAAGGAAATTGAAACTATAAAAACAAATCAAACAGAGATGAAAAACTCAATTCACGAGCTGAAAAACGAAGTAACAAGCTTAGCTAATAGAACAGGTCAGATAGAAGAGAGGATTAGTGAAATAGAAGACAAGCAACTTGAGGCACAACAGAGAGAAGAAGAAAGAGACTCAAAAATTAAAAAAAAGAGATAGCCCTACAAGAATTACCTGACTCCATCAAAAAGAAAAACATAAGAATAATAGGTATATCAGAGGGAGAAGAGAGAGAAAATGGAATGGAGAACATACTCAAACAAATAATAGATGAGAACTTCCCAAGCCTGTGGAAAGAGCTAAACCCTCAAGTTCAAGAAGCAAACAGAACTCTGACTTTTCTTAACTCCAAGAAACCTACTCCAAGGCATATCATAATGAAATTGACACAAACCAACAGCAAAGAAAAAATTCTCAAGGCAGCCAGGGAAAAGAAGAATACAACATATAAAGGAAGGCCCATTAGATTATCATCAGATTTCTCAGCAAAAACTCTACAAGCTAGAAGAGAGTGGACCCCAATATTTAAAGTCCTGAAAGAGAGGAACTTTCAGCCATGAATACTACACCCATCAAAGCAATCCTTTAAATATGAAGGAGAAATAAAAACATTCACAGATACAGAAAAGATGAGGGAATTTATCATCAGAAACCCCCACTCCAGGAATTACTAAAGAGGGTTCTCCAATCAGATACAAAGAACAAAAAAAAAAAAGAGCCACAAGTAAAAGCTCCAAGAAGAACACAATAAAACCAAATGTAAACTGTGACAACAACAAAAAGAAAGAGGGGGAGAAGATGGAGATTCACAGTAGCAAAGGACGATGGAGTGCAAAAGTACTCACAAAATAATTCGCTACAATGAACAGGGTAGGGACGCTTTTCATTACTCAAAGGTATCCACCATTGAAAAAACCACCACAGAAGCACATTAGATAAAAAAGATAGCAACAGAGGAAAGATGTATGGAATACAACCAAATAAAAACAAAAGATAGAAAAACGAAAGAGAAGGATCAAACAAGACACAAAACTAACAGAAAGCAACATATAAAATGGCAATAAGGAACTCACAAGTATCAATAATTACACTAAATGTAAACGGATTAAACTCACCAATAAAAAGGCACAGGTAGCAGAATGGATTAAAAAAGAAAATCCAACAGTATGCTGCCTACAGGAAACTCATCTAAGTAACAAGGATAAAAACAAATTCAAAGTGAAAGGCTGGAAAACAATACTCCAAGCAAATAACATCCAAAAAAAAAAGCAGGCATAGCAATACTCATATCTGATAATGCTAACTACAAGACAACAAAAGTACTCAGAGACAAAAATGGCCATTTCATAATGGCTAAGGGGACACTGAATCAAGAAGACATAACAATTCTTAATATATATGCACCAAACCAAGGAGCACCAAAATATATAAGACAGCTACTTATTGATCTTAAAACAAAAACTTACAAAAACACAATCATACTTGGAAACATCAATACACCGCTGACGGCTCTAGATCAGTCATCCAAACAGAGAATCAACAAAGACATAGTGGCCTTAAACAAAACACTAGAGCACCTGGATATGATAGACATCTACAGGACATTTTATCCCAAAGTGACTGAGTATACATTTTTCTCCAGTGTACATGGATCATTCTCAAGAATTGACCATATGTTGGGCCACAAAAACAACATCAGCAAATTCAGAAAAATCGAAGTTGTACCAAGCATATTTTCTGATCATAAAGCCTTGAAACTAGAATTCAACTGCAAAAAAGAGGAAAAAAATTCCACAAAAATGTGGAAACTAAACAACATACTTTTAAAAAATGAATGGGTCAAAGAAGAAATAAGTGCAGAGATCAAAAGATATATACAGACTAATGAAAATGACAATACGACATATCAGAATCTATGGGATGCAGCAAAAGCAGTGATAAGAGGGAAGTTCATATCACTTCAGGCATATATGAACAAACAAGAAAGAGCCCAATTGAACAACTTAACTTCACACCTTAAAGAACTAGAAAAAGAAGAACAAAGACAACCCAAAACCAGCCGAAGAAAGGAGATAATAAAAATCAGAGCAGAAATAAATGAATTAGAGAACAGGAAAACTATAGAAAAAATTAATAGAGCAAGGAGCTGGTTCTTTGAAAAGATCAACAAAATTGACAAACCCTTGGCAAGACTTACCAAGGAAAAAAGAGAAAGAATTCATATAAACAAAATCCAAAATGAAAGAGGAGAAATCACCACGGACACTGTAGATATACAAAGAATTATTGTAGAATACTATGAAAAACTTTATGCCACTAAATTCAACAACCTAGAAGAAATGGTTAAATTCCTAGAACAATAGAACCTTCCTAGACTGAGTCAAGAAGAAGCAGAAAGCCTAAACATACCTATCAGTAGAGAAGAAACAGAAAAAACCATTAAAAACCTCCCCAAAAATAAAAGTCCAAGCCCTGACGGCTATACCAGCGAATTTTATCAAACATTCAAAGAAGACTTGGTTTCTATTCTACTCAAAGTCTTCCAAAAAATGAAGAAGAAGCAATACTTTCAAACACATTTTATGAGGCCAACATAAACCTCATACCAAAACCAGGCAAGGATGGCACAAAAAAAGAAAACTGCAGACCAATATCTCTAATGAATACAGATGCTAAAATACTAAACAAAATACTAGCAAATCGAATACAACAACATATTAAAAAAATAATACATCATGATCAAGTGGGATTCATCCCAGAATCTCAAGGATGGTTTAACATACGTAAAACGGTTAACGTAATACACCATATCAACAAAACAAAGAACAAAAACCACATGATCTTATCAATAGACACAGAAAAGGCTTTTGATAAAATACAACACAATTTTATGTTTAAGACTCTCAACAAAATGGGTATAGAAGGAAAATATCTCAACATGATAAAGGCTATATATGATAAACCATCAGCTAACATCATATTAAATGGCACTAAACTGAAGGCTTTCCCCCTCAAATCAGGAACAAGACAGGGTTGTCCACTCTCTCCACTCTTATTTAATGTGGTACTAGAGGTTCTAGCCAGAGCAATCAGACAAGACAAAGAAATAAAAGGCATCCATATCGGAAAAGAAGAAGTAAAGGTATCACTTTTTGCAGATGATATGATCTTATACATCGAAAACCCCAAAGAATCCACAAAAAGACTACTAGAAACAATAAGCCAATACAGTAAGGTCGCAGGATACAAAATTAACATACAGAAGTCAATAGCCTTTCTATATGCCAACAATGAAACAACTGAGAACGAACTCAAAAGAATAATCCCCTTCACGATTGCAACAAAAAAAAATAAAAAACTTAGGAATAAACATAACAAAGAATGTAAAGGACTTATATAATGAAAACTATAAACCATTGTTAAGGGAAATCAACAAAGATATAAAGAGATGGAAGAATATACCTTGTTCTTGGCTAGGAAGAATAAATATAATCAAGATGGCTGTATTACCCAAAGCAATATACAAATTTAATGCAATTCCCATCAAACTTCCAATGACGTTTTTTAAAGAAATAGAGCAAAAAATCATCAGATTTCATGGAAGTATAAAAAACCCCGAATAGCCAAAGCAATCCTAAAGAAATAGAATGAAGCTGGGGGCATTACAATACCTGACTTCAAACTATATTATAGGGCCACGACAATCAACACAGCATGGTATTGGCAGAAAAATAGACACTCAGACCAATGGAACAGAATAGAAATCCAGAAATAAAACCACATATATATAGTCAAATAATTTTTGATAAAGGGGCCAAAAACACACAATGGAGAAAAGAAAGCCTCTTCAATAAATGGTGCTGGGAAAACTGGAAAGCCACATGCAAAAGAATGAAACTGGACTACAGTCTCTCCCCCTGTACAAAAATTAACTCAAAATGGATCAAAGATCTAAACATAAGACCTGAAACAATTAAGTACATAGAAGAAGACATAGGTACTCAACTCATGGACCTGGGTTTTAAAGAGCATTTTATGAATTTGACTCCACAGGCAAGAGAAGTGAAGGCAAAAATTAATGAATGGGACTACATCAGACTAAGAAGTTTTTGCTCAGCAAGAGAAACTGATAACAAAATAAACAGAAAGCCAACTAAATGGGAAATGATATTTTCAAACGACAGCTCAGATAAGGGCCTAATATCCAAAATATACAAAGAACTCATAAAACTCAACAACAAACAAACAAACAATCCAATAAAAAAATGGGAAGAGGATATGAATAGACACTTCTCCCAGGAAGAAATACAAATGGCCAACAGATATATGAAAAGATGCTCATCTTCTTTAGCTATTAGAGAAATGCAAATCAAAATGGCAATGAATGCCTGACCTGTGGTGGCATAGTGGATAAAGCGTCGACCTGGAATGCTGAGGTCGCCGGTTCGAAACCTGCACTTGTCTGGTCAAGGCACATATGGGAGTTGATGCTTCCTGCTCCTCCCCCCTTTCTCTCTCTCTCTCTCTCTCTCTCTCTCTCTCTCTCCTCTTTAAAATGAATAAATAAATTAAAAAATTAAAAAAAAAAAAAAGGCAATGAGATACCACCTCACACCTGTTCGATTAGTCGTCATTAGCAAGACAGGTAATACCAAATGTTGGAGAGGCTGTGGAGAAAAAGGAACCCTCATACATTGTTGGTGGGAATGTAAAGTAGTACAACCCTTATGGAAGAAAGTATGGTGGTTCCTCAAAAAACTGAAAATAGAACTACCTTATGACCCAGCAATCCCTCTATTGGGTATATATCCCCAAAACTCAGAAACATTGATACGTAAAGACACATGCAGCCCCATGTTTATTGCAGCATTGTTCACAGTGGCCAGGACATGGAAACAACCAAAAAGCACATCAATAGATGACTGGATAAAGAAGATGTGGCACATATACACTATGGAATACTACTCAGCCATAAGAAATGATGACATCGGAACATTTACAGCAAAATGGTGGGATCTTGATAACATGATACGAAGCGAAATAAGTAAATCAGAAAAAACCAGGAACTGTATTATTCCATACGTATGTGGGACATAATAGTGAAACTAAGAGACATTGATAAGAGTGTGGTGGTTACGGGGGGGGAGGGGGGAATGGGAGAGGGAAAGGGGGTGGGGAGGGGCACAAAGAAAACAAGATAGAAGGTGACAGAGGACAATCTGACTTTGGGTGGTGGGTATGCAACATAATTGAACGACAAGATAACCTGGACTTGTTATCTTTGAATATATGTATCCTGATTTATTGATGTCACCCCATTAAAAAAATAAAATTATTAAAAAAAAAAAAGAATGAAGATAAGATAAACAAACGAACAAATATAATAAAATGAGATAGGTTATAAAGTCTGCATATTATTCTTGATTTTGAGAGGTTATCTTCTTGTTTTTTCTTTTCTCTCCCTCTTCCTGGTCGGTGACTCTGAACCCCGGGTTCTGCTTCTTTGGCACGGTCATGTAGAGGTTTGCAGTTGATAAGTCTCTATGGTGATGTCATGTATTGTGCTTTAGTCTCGTTAGCAGTCGAGGCTCATTAGCATTTATTGGCTCTGACAGTGAGAGAGTCCGTGTTCCTGGAGCCTTTCTCCTAGTCTTTCCTTCCTCAATTAGTAGCCTGATAATCCAGCTATGGGGTTGCTGCTGCCTCTGCCTGGATAGTAAGAGGCTCAAAGAGCTGGCAACTCCCCACTCTATTTCCACTCAGCACAGGGCTCTGGGTAAGGCTCATTCAGTCAGAGCTGCTAGCATAATCAGGCGTGCTTTCCGCCCACTCAAAGACCTCTGGCTCTGCCACTCTGTCTGGTAACACAGGCAGGCCCCCACTCCTGGGCGCTTGGAGGAAACTCTCGCTCACTATCTGCGCGCGCAGACCAGGATATCCGGCCGGCAGTCTCATGCTCTGAGTGAAACCCATAACCGCATGGAAAAGTTCTAGCATTGGAATTGGCTCTCGCTCCGTCCCCGTGCGCGCCTTTTGCAAGGCACTGGGGCGGCCCGAGATTCCGCTTTGGCCCACACAAAGGCCCCTGACTCTGCCCCTCTGTGCGATAACACGGGCGCGCACTGCCGAGGCACTCGGAGGAACCTCTTGCTATCTGCGCGCACAGACCAGGATATCAGGCCAGCTGCGTTTTCCTCTGAGTGAAACTCCCACCAGCACGGAAAAGTTCCACCGTTGGAATTAGTTCTCGCTTCCTCCCGTGCGCGGCTTTCCTAGGGCACTGGGGCTGCCCAGAGATTCCACTTTCGGCCCACACAAATGCCTCTGACTCTGCCTCTCTGTGGAGTAACACGGGTTCCCACTCCCGGGGCTTGGGAAGAAATCCCTCACCCACTATCTGCGCGTGCCGACCAGGAGACCGGGTAAAATGGCTGCCCCACTTGTCTTTCTTTTTCTGGGTTTGGCGCGAGTGTTAGCTTGTATTGCCCGGGTTGCCACAGGAACAGTTTTTCCTCGGCTTGGACCTCCGTGCCACAGCCTAGTTTGGCCGTTTGTCCCGTGGCCTGGATCTATTCACCCCCTTTGCCCGCCTCAATTTCTATATTCAGAGTTCCCAGAGAAAGCCTCCCTGTTTAGGTTAGTAAGGAAGGCGGAGCATTTCTTACTCCCTATTTCCTTCGGGGTTTGGTTATATATTTAGCCAATTTTTCACTCGACCATACCTTCAGGTGTATTGCAAAACATCTGGAGGCTCCAAGGATAGGTTTTTCTGTTTCTGGTTGAATATCTTGTTGAGTATTGGGGGAGATTTATCGGTATCGCTTCCTACCCCGCCATTACTCTGACGTCATCTCCTTTTCTTTTCTTTTCTTTTCTTTTCTTTTCTTTTCTTTTCTTTTCTTTTCTTTTCTTTTCTTTTCTTTTCTTTTCTTTTCTTGTCTTTCTCTTTCTTTCTTTCTTTCTTTCTTTCTTTCTTTCTTTCTTTCTTTCTTTCTTTCTTTCTTTCTTTCTTTCTTTTTTGTGAGAGGTGGGGGGATAGCCTGACTCCTGCATGTGCCCCAATGGGAATCCACCCAGCAACCCCCATCTGGAGTCAATGCTCTGCCCATCTGAAGTTGATGTTCACAACCGAGCTATTTTTAGTATCTGAGGAGGAGGCTCCATGGAACCATGTTCAGTGCCTGAAACCAACGTGCTTGAATCAATCAAGCCATGACTGTAGGAGGGGAAGAGAGCAAGAGAGAGAAGTGGGTGGAAAGGAGAAGTAAGTGGTACCTTCTTTTGTGTACCTTGACTGAGAATTATACCCAGGACTTCCACCACTTTAGCTCTGTGGCCTTGAGCATATTATAATATTTAATTTCATTTGTAAAGTAGGGACAATAATAGTCCTACTTCAGAAAACTGTCAGGTTTAAATAAGATAATTTGTATAAAGCACCTATTAAAGCACAAACAGTAAATACTATTATTATTATTGTATCTTCACTCATCAAGCTTTGTACTGAACACAAGTGATAGATCTAAAATTATTATTTCTTTCAAGAGCCTAAGTTGCTAAAGGAGAATCTAATGCCAAAGGTAAAAGCCCATTTTTGTCATGTTTTAATGATGACACCTTCTCAAATGGCTACAATGACTGAAGCCTAATGACAAGGTAAGTCTTTCAAGCTCAGGTAACAGTGATAATCATCAGTTGACAAGGATTTTTATCCTAAAGTTCAGGGACACCCACACACCCAGGCTTTCAAGAACTTTAAAAGGTTCTTAGAGAGAGGGGCTTTTGCTTTTAATAAATTTCCAATAAGGTCCAGAAAGTTAATAAATATACCTGCCATCTCTAATAAATATGCTTGCTGGTTTCCCACATGGATTCTGGAAACCCTAGGCTTTTGTTAGGCAGGTGAATACAGGTGATCTGCTTGGTCTGAATAGGACAGATCTTAGAATATTTATGTTTCCCTCAAATAACCTTTTACTTCCAAAGGTTTGATATGGTTCTTCCTAGCCTTTGGTGTTTAAATCTGCCCTTGAGTCTCCAATGATGGATTAACATCTTCAGGACTCTAGGGCTTTTCATAAATTCCCTTGAGGAAAGAGATTTGGCCACTGTACTATGGGTACTCACTTTAAATAGGTCTGTGGGTCTGAGGCAAAGTCTAAATGACCACCTGTGAAAATCTTATGGCCAAGAGACTTTTCAGTCTCACCACAAGTACAAAGAACTATTAAGCAGACTACCCAAATGGTATGATTTGATCATTTTAAGAAAAAGCAACTAATGTAATCTATAATTACTTGGGATTCAGAGAAGGGGTTCCCCAATTGCCACCTGTATTTTGATCCTGTAATAATTGTCAACAGTAGTTCTCCAAGCACTTCATCCTAAGGTAAAAGCCAGTTATGTATACATTTAAATAGTTTGAAATAATTTGAAAATAGCAACTGAAAAATCCTATTTTGTAAGTTTTTTGATAAGCAAGAACCCCCAGAATATTTGGTACAACCTCTTTAAAGCCATGTTTTCTCTTAAAATAAGGATGCCTTCTTTTCCTTTTATTTTCCTTTTAAAAAATCTGAAAGTAAATCAAACTCCCATATGGCTCAAACTGAATCAGGTACTATGACACAAAAGATTTAAATAGAATCTAAATTTACAAAATTAATTTTTCCATTATCAGTAACCACCATGTAAATTGTAAAAGTGAACTCAGTGCTGAGACTAGTTAAAACATTTTCTTAAATAAGCTTTTTATTACAATTACATGTTTTTGTTTGGTAGCAAGTTATGTTTATTAAAAAGTATTAAAAAGAACAGTCCGACTTGTGGTGGTGCAGTGGATAAAGTGTCAACCTGGAACACTGAGGTTGCTGGTTCGAAACCCTGGGCTAGTCTGGTCAAGGTACAGATGGGGGTTGATGCTTCCTGTTCCTCTCCCACTTCTCTCTCTCTCTCTCTCTCTCTCTCTCTCTCTCTTTCTTTCTCTCTAAAAATAAATAAATAAAATAAAAAAGGATGATAGTAAAAAAAAGTATTTCCATGCTTTAATATAAGATACAAACTATTAATATTACATATTTGTATGGGTAATTCCTATCATAAACAATAAATGTACATAAAAGCACTGGTTTAGATATGTATATTATTAAAATATAAGATAATTTTATTAAGATAAATATGTAATATTTGTGACAAAACAGAGCATGTGACATGTGCAAACTATTTTTTAAGCTTCCATTTACATATTTAAAATATAAAATGAGAGCTACAGTTAGACTGCATTAGTCTCAGTTGCTTTGACTACCTCCAGGACCACATCATCTTCCTGTTTTTCAATTTGCCTTCAATGACTTGAACTCAAATATACCATTTGAAATCAGAGCTTTTTTGTTTTGTTTTGTTTTGTTTTTAACTGAGTGAGTAGTTTGTGGGATCTACACTTTGTAACTAGGTGAAAAATGAAATCTGAATTCTTCAAAAAATGAAAAAGTTCAGTGAATTCTCTTCTTTCCTTTTTGTTATTAATGATGCTTGACAAAATAAGAACTCTACTACACTTTCACATTATTTTTCTCCTCCAAATCTTCAGTTCTTACTGTTTGGTCTATTCTGTCAGCTAATTAGACACATAAATTTAAGAGGAAGCTACTGTGAAATCATCCTGCTTACAAAGATGATTTCTTAATAGGCCTGATGTTGAAAATCTTTGAGGTGCACAGTGTAACCTACTGAGGATGAAAAGTATATCTACTCATGAGCTGCCAACCTATATCTCTATGACTTCAAATTGGACACTGGTATTCAATCACACACCACAAACATCTGTGAGAAAAAAAAAGCCTGGACTTTACAGAAGAGATTTGATAATCCCCTAAAATAATATATCTCTAAAAGATGTGTGCATAATTTTATAAAAGTGATGGTAAAATTAAAGCAGAATATAGATATACCTTCAAATCATTTCTTTAAACTAAAAATGCTGAGGGAAATACGGGGGCGGGAGGATGCATTCAGGGAGACACTAGAATCTATGTAAACACAATAAATTAAATTTAAAAAATCTAAAAATACTTATTTTTTATGTCTTTCCAAAAAACAGATGTGGTTAATTTTATGCCTTAACTTTATTAACAATGTTCTCTGTGGCTACACTATTTAAATCAATCTATCTATTTTTAGTTATAATAGTTAAAGTATAATTAGTATGTACAGAAATATTTAATGTCTGCTATAAATATAATTAAGTAGACCAAACACAGAAATTTGTTTTTGCATGCTATAACTCACATTTGATTTCAATAAATGATACTACACAAACCTTAGTAAACTAAATGCTTTTTCACTTATCATTGCTAAATAATTGAGTAAAGAAAAGAACTAAGTAAATGATATGAAAAAAAATTAACATCACTGTTAGAAAAGAAAAATTGCTTTGAAAATGAAACACAATTTCGGTTTCTATAGCAAGTGTAATCATTTTCTCACCATTATTTCAGTAAAACACTTTCCCCTAAGATCTACACAAACACACAATCTACAATGCAAGTGTCATTGTGAGGCCTCAATTCCAACAGATGATTATTTTCTTTTAATTATCTAGCTTTGTTTTTAGGCATAAAACAATTGATTCTACGTGTCATTAACCAAAGACATTTGCATGTATTATTATACTATATCATGAATTTGGGAGGTGCCTGGGAGCTTAATTACTGGTAGGTAAAATTACTTTTGTTGAAACTAATAAAAAATATATCATTGAGAAGTATAACTGTAGAGTATTGTGTTTTGGATTTTGGGGCATGAGATCTATGTTTTTTTTTAACATAATAACTTTTTTATTTTGTTTTAGTAAATAATACAGCTTGAATATGTTTAAACGCAGATTGGAAAGACTTCAGATCTGGGCAAAAAATAAAATTTTCATTTGTTTGTGTTGAATATAGTTAAAATATTGTTCAGGAATTTTAAGTTTTGAGTTTTTATTTCAATTTTTTGAAGGTTTGGGAGATGTATTTTTTTTCCCTGTGGAAATTCCCATGATATCTAATTCAAAGTAGTGAATTATACTCTCTAAGATTTCAAAATGTTACGGAGGAGTAATTATTAATGAAAAAATAATCACTCCTTAGATATACAAATTATGAAATAACCATAAAGAAATAAGGAGGACTCCTCGCTTGTAATACATTTCACAGTGGATATTTTCACTGTTAAACAGTTTTACCTTTGAACTTGATCTGATTTTAGGTGATCATGGGATTTCCTCACTTCTATTACTGACCTATATTACCTGATACATTATGAGAATAAAGAGTAACTTCACTAGGGTATGTTAATAGAAACCTAATACTCCCAGTTGAGCTTTAGGAGCTTTGCACCGTAAGTTCACCCAAGGCATTTTTGAAGAATTATAACTTAATATAGCTAGCAAAAACCTGGATTGCTAGGTAAGTATTAGGAAAACTAGCTCTTTTCTAATACTAATGTTCCCTCACCTTTTTATCTGCTATTATCCAAATCTTGGTTCTATCCAAGGAAATAAAAGGAAATGAGACAAGTTAAGTGTCTAAGTGATTAGAGAAAAGATTCATGTGGATTTTCACAATATTATGAGGAAATCTTCTAAGCTGAACACCCCCTGAGACTTACTTTCTTGAAGAAAATACTCTGTATGACTCCTGTAGTTAAACTCAGCCCCACTACCCAGTTATCCTCACTGCCTATTGTCCATTGTGATTCTAAACCCCAATTACTTACATTTGCATCTGTTAATAGAAAACTCCGAATTTTCTAAATTCTCAGTAATTTAAGTCACTGAAGATTATTCGGGGTTAAAATAACAGGAAATTCCAGATATTATATATAAATTATTGCTATCTAAAGACAAACAACAAATTACCTCTTGTGTGTGTGTATATATATTTAGCTTTCCTCAAGAAAATGTATTTTTGCCTGACCTGTGGTGGCGCAGTGGATAAAGCGTCAACCTGGAAATGCTGAGGTCGCAGGTTCGAAACCCTGGGCTTGCCTGGTCAAGGCACATATGGGAGTTGATGCTTCCTGCTCCTCCCCCCCTTCTCTCTCTGTCCCTCTCTATCTCTCTCTCTCTCCTCTCTAAAAAAAAAAAATGAATAAATAAAAATATATAAAAAATGAACGCAGACCTTGATGAATGTTGCCTGAAGCAACCAGTTGAAAACCTAAAAAAAAAAAAAAAAAGAAAAAAAAAGAAAATGTATTTTACATAATATTTATAATATTTAATTATTCATTATATGCAACCACTGAATTACGTGATTTAAATTCATTATATCATTGAGTCACATACAACCCAGTGAGGTAGAAAATAAGCGTTTTTTCCCATTTTGCAGAGGAGGAACTGAACTAAATTCTATCTGTGGGTTAACAGCCCAGTAGAATTATCCCGATGGCATTGATGAAATTGGAATCTCATAACAAATTCCCAAGTAATTCTGATATATGCCCCCCTATTAGAAGCTTTACTTTTCATGGCTTCAGTTACCTACAGTCAACCATGATCTGAAATTATTAAATGATAAATTCTAGAAATAAACAATCCATAAATTTTAAATCATGTGCTGTTCTGAGCAGCATGATGAAATGTTATGTTGTCCCATTCTGTCCATACTGGGAAATGAATCATCCCTTTGTCCAGCATACCCATGCTATAAATGCTACCTGCCCATTAGTTACTTAGTAGCTACTGGTTTTCAGATAGAATGTCAGGGTATTGTAGTTCTTTGTGTTCAAGCAACCCCTATTCTACTTAAAAATGGCACCAAAGCACTAAAGTAGTGATTCTGGGAATTTAGATAGGTCAAAGAGAATCCATAAAGTGTATGTATGCATAAAAAATATATAGTATTTTAGGGTTCAGTGCTTGCCATGGTTTCAGGCATCCACTGGGGATCTTGGAACATATCCCCACGGATAAGGGGACCTATTCCACTAGGTTAAGTACCACCAATAAGAAAAATTAAATATAATTGCTTATATATCTATAAATATTTTATATTAATTTAAATACATATTTATAGGGACCTATATTATCACCATTAAACTGGGAAAATAGTGCTCATCTTGTGATATTTTAAAGCCAATGCATTATTGCAGATAACTTGATATATTTCTTGAGAAACCAATGGTATCAAGGTCAGTCTTTAATTCATAAGGCATTTTATGAGGCTAAGAGGAACTGATGTGTTCCTATGAATGTTTCACTTAAGTGAAAAGGTTCTTTTATGTGTGTGGCAAGGGCAGACACCTTTTTAATCAGAAAAAAATGTTATTCAATCTCATTTTCATGGAACTTACTATGTTTTGGATACTGTATTAGATCCCAAAAATAAATGTTGATAAGAACAACCCCTAGGCAAAACAGGCTGAGTTCAGTGGACTCCTTGAGTTGAGAATATGTTGCTGAGAATTTAGGAAGGTCAAGTGGCTAGATTATGCAGGGCAGAACACGAGAGAGAAGAAAGCTTCACAGAGAAAATACTCTAAGGAATTGCAGAAGGGCCCCCTCGAGTTCGCACTGCAGTACTGATCACCACATGCATGTAATGATACTAACAAAAGCCAAGAAAAGAACTGCCTAAACTACCAAACTGGAAAACTTCAAAATTCACAATTCATTGAATGAAGGCTCTTGTTTGAGTAGTAGGGGTTAAGGAGTATTAAAGTAATAGAAGCTGTAGTCCTGCCAAACAAATTTTAAGCAAAACTCAGGCCAAACTGGTCCCAAGTAACTTAATTTAGGACCGTATGTAATAGCAAATCTTAAGAGAATGTATAGAAATACAGAAACATTCAGCACTCAAAAAGGTCAAATTCATAGCGTCTGGATTTGATTAAAAATTTCCAAGTATACAAAAAAAGTAGCCAAATATGACCCATAATAAGGATAAAAATAAATCAATCAAAACTAACCAAGAACTGACACAGATGTCAGAATTACCAGACAAGAACATTAAACAGTTACTAGCATGGTATTTCATGTATTTAATAGCAAGAAGAAATTTCAAACAAGTTAACTACAGACATGGGAGATACAAAATTAAAAAATATATACCCAGATTGAATTTATAAACATGAAAACTGCAATGAAGACAAAGTGAGTTACACTGGATGGATTAACAATAAGTTATACACTGTATAAGGACAAATTATCATGTGTAAGACATAGCAATAGAAACTATACCAACTCAAACAAAGAAGTAAACACTCGAAAATTTTAACCAATCTTCTATAAATTTTAGAGAAAAATTAAAGCAGGCTAATAAACATAGAATTAGATTTCTCAAAGGAAGGAAGGATAATAATAAATAAATAATATTAAAAGAAATAATAGCTGAAAATATTCTGAATTTGTTGAAAACCATAAGAAAATAAATATACCCCAAGAACAAGAAGTATAAAGAAAGCTATGCTGAGGTACATTATAATCAAATTGTTCAAGATAAGTGATTAAAGAATCAGAGAGAAAAGATGCATTATATACAGAAGGATAAACAAAAAGATGACAGATTTCTTGTCAGAAAAATGCAAGCTGGGTCAAAAGACAGAGGGAAAGGAGATGATAGGATGGGATCAGAGAAGGAAAAGAGATTGGTGAAATTATATACACATAATAGAGAGCAAGACAGCAAATCCTGGAGGGAAGGAGGAGGGCCTTGGGGGGAGGGGGGCAAGGGGGATGTTGAGGGGAACGTCAAGTGGGCATTAGAGGGAGAGGGGATGCATTCGGAGGGACACTAGAATCTATGTAAACACAATAAATTAAAATCAATAAAAAAAAGAAAAGAAAAATGCAAGTAAGAGGAGAGTGGAGTTGTCTTTAAAGTGCTGAGAGTATTATTTTTCAAATGTTTATCTAGAATTCTACATCCAGTGAAATTATCTTTTAATAAAGGTCAATAAAGGCTATTTTCAGACCTACAAAAACTAAAAATTTTTATTAGCAGCAGATATGCATTACAAGAAAAGTTAAAGGAAATCTTTCAGACACAAAGAAAAGAGTTTCAATGTAGACAGCAAAAAACTAGTAGAACCACAAGAAGAGACAGCATAATCCATAGTTGTAGTCAGAGATTTAAACATCCCTCTGTTACTTATTGTAGGATAAGTAAAAAAAAATCAATGAGTTAGAAGACTTAACAAATACTATGAACCAACTTGACCCAATACATATTTATAAAACATCCACTCAACAATAAAGTGAATATACATTCTTTTCAAATGAACAGAAAACATTTACCAAGACACATTATTTCCTGCCCCTGTAAAAAAAAGTCTCAATAAATTTAAAAGAAATTGAATCAAAGCATGTTCTCTGACCACAGTTGAATTAATTTAGATATCAAGAACTGAAGCCCCTGGCAATGGGCAAGGAGGCACCTGATTAGTGGTGCTGTTCTCATGTCAGTCAGGGGCAAAGCAGGTGTTCAGCCCTAGTTCATCCTAGCTTGATGCCTGTATTGGTGGCCAGAGCTGTTTCATGGCTAGGGCACATTAAAAAAAAAAAAAAAAAAGAACTGAAAGATTCCTGTAAAATCCCCAAATATTTGAAAATTGTATAACACACTTTTAACAAAATCATGGATCAAAGAATAAACCAAATTGAAAATTAGACAGCATTTCTAACTAAATATAATGGAAACAGAGCATATCAAAATTTCTGGGACACAGCTAAAGCAGTTGGCAAATTACAGCCCATGGACTACATTCTTCCCATCAGCAATTTTTGTGAACAAAGTTTTAGTGGAATATAGTTTTATAGCCACACTAACTTTTTACAGATTGTCTATGGCTGTTTAAGCTACAGTGGAACAGTTGAGTAATTGAGGCTGAAACCATAGTGTCTGCAATGCCTAAAATATGTACTGTCTTATATTTTTAAAAGAACAGGTTTGCAAAAGCCTGACTTAGAATTTAGAGCATTAAATAACTATATTACAGTCCTATAGCTCAGAAATGACCTTTGATAACATTTTCATCCATGCCATATTGGTCAGTTTTGTTGCACCCAATAAGTTATTTTTACAAAATTGGAATCATACAGTATGTGTACATACACATATATACTTTTGCAATATATATTTGAAAGCTATATAGAATTCCATCATATACATATACCAAAATTTATATTTTAATTTTCTATTTTTGATATTATTTCCAATTTTTTTATTAAAAATATGTTAAGTTTAACATCTTTACAGATGAATCTTAGTGTTTATCTCTAACTGTGTTTTTAGGATAAATCCTTAGAAAGGAAATTTCTGGATTATAGCTGTCAATTAACAGCTGTTATGTTAGTCTATTTCTGGTTTTTATATTCTGTTTCATTAATTTATGTCTACCTTTATATCAATACCACTTTATCTTAATTGCTTAACTTTACAGTAAGTCTTGAAATAAGTCATTTGAATTGTTATTTCAAACTTGTTTGGCTAATCTAGGTCCTTTGAATTTCCATAAACATTTTTAAAACAGCGTGATATTTTCTTTCCAAAAAAACTGCTGGAATTTGGTTGGGATTGCATCGCCTCTATATATCAATTTAAGGGTACTGACATCTTAACAATATTGATTCTTCTGATTCATGAACACCACATGTCTTCTCATATACTTTAATTGTTCTCATCAATGCTTTGTAGTTTTCAGTGAACAGATCTTGAACTATTTTGCTTAAATTTATCTCTTAATTTTTCATGCATTTTGATATTCATGTAAGTGGTATGACATGTTGTAAATCTGTATTTGTGATATGCATATGGATTGAGCCCATGACTATGTTTTATTTGCAACATATTTCAACCAACTGAAATGACAAAATAATGAAAGAAAAATATAAGGGTCATACAGTAGATAGCACCCTAAACTGTTGTCATTATTGACCAGCATATGTGCCAAGTCAAGTAAAGAAAGAAACCTTTAGAAGGTTTTTTATTTTTTTGACAGAGACAGAGAGAGGGACAGATAAGGGCAGACAGGAAAGGAACTTTGGTTGTTCATTGATTGCTTTTTTCTTATATGTGCCTGGACGGAGTAAGGGACTATAGCAGAGCGAGTGACCCCACTCTCAAGCCAGCAACCCTGTGCTCAAGCTGGTGAGCCCATGATTGAGCTGAATGAGCCTGCGCTCAAGCCAGCGACCTCAGGTTTTGAACCTGGGTCCTCTGCCTCCCAGTCTGATGCTCTATCCACTGTGCCACCACCTGCACCTGGTCAAACCTTTAGAAGATTATTGAATGGGAGTGCTGTCTTTCTACGTTGGGTATGTTTTGGAGGTTCTCATCTTTAAAGAGTAATTAGTATATTTAGCTGTGTACCTGTTAGGTCAAAGCTCATATATATTTTACATTTTAATGACTATAAGCTCTTAATATAGATGGATATAGGGGATGTTCATCATACTGTTGTTTAAAACTGAAAAAAAGTAAAACAACCCAAAGGTGTGCCTACAGAGGGTGTTTAAATCATCTTGGACAGAATTCATTGATTTAGTTACTTGTTTTTCTTCAAAATTAGTATTTTACAGGGGTTAGATATCAATTCCAATAGTTCATTATTGTTTAAAATAGTTTGCCAATCGGAATTTGTAGAACTCACTCTTAAATAGCCTCTATTGAAGACATCAATGACCCTTTGATTATGGATTGGAAAAACCAAATGTCATTCAGAGTCATGATTGGCAAAATAGAATAAAAGAGCAATCAAGATAAAGCATTGGGTTAAAAATGTATGCCTTTTTTTCCCCACACAATTTGTAAACTGGCTTTGAAGAGAATTCTCTTGTGGATTATAATAGGTAAGAACTGACATCACAATGGGTCACCTAGAACAAAGAAATATCTCACATGTAAATTCTTTCTTAAGTGAAGCAGTGTGTTGTTTCAAAAAGACCACTAGATTAAGAAAAAGTAAATTTAAATTTTATTTCCAAATCTGACAGCAAAAACCTGCATGAACCTGGTACATGGCAGCCTATGTGTGAAAGTCATTTTCTCTAACAGAAAAATAGTCAATTTGATTCATTAGTTCCCAGTCTGGCTCCTCATTAGAATCCCTGCTGTCACAGATGATCTGGACCACACCCTGTAGATTCTGATTCAATTACTCTAAGGTAGGTGAGCCTTCAGGAATTTTTATTTTTAATATCTTTTGATGTTTTATGTCAACAAGTCTGTGGACATGCATTGGGGACTATTGGTATAAATAATCTTTATGATTCTTTCTAACCTTCAAGTACTCTGATTCTGTGAAGGCAATGAAGAAAAATGGAGATTGAGCATCACTTCTAATCAGTATCTAATGATCACAGTTGCTGCTGATTAGTTCAAAAGGATTAATTTTAAATAAAGAAATAATTATTGAGATAATGAAAATAAGAGTCCTTAATATCAACTAGTTAGTGAAAACAGCAATGAATAAAAGAGAATTTCAGTGCCCACCGATCTAAAATTCTTAAGAATATTGACAATTTTCCTTTGGAGAAGAAGAAGAAGAAGAAAAAGAAATGAACTTATTCAGAATTCTATGTACTTTGCCCTTTAGAACTAGATAGTGTTACTAAAAGTAATATGGATCCCAGAACATTACAATATATAAATATCAGAACCTGAATATAAATGTGCAGTGCATCTTTGGCCTTTGGGATATTAAAATGTTTGATGAGCCATGGACACACATTAAGTTAAAAAAAAAAGTGGCCCATCTAAGTTATATTATGAACCCACTAGGAAAGAACAGTGTCTCTGATGTCCTCTATGGCACGTAGTGTATTTTGAAGTTCAATAGCTATCTAGTTAAAAAATAAAAAATATTTATGATCATGAATTAAGTTATGCTGAAAACTAGCACTTCAGTGACAGACAATGGATAATTGGTAGGGAGGTACACACAACTTTGATATCACAGAGTATTTTATATATAAACATATTCATAAATCTTTTTGTATCTTATATTTGTTTTTATTTGTACTTTATGTTATGTAATTAACTCATTTAATGTATAAAGTGAGTTTTTATCTGTATTTTTTTAACTTATTAAAGTTTATATATTCAGTTCAATTATAAACTTATTTGTTATTATATTTGACATTTATTAAGTCCCCACTATGCACAAAGCAAATCCTTGCATATTAAAAACAAAAAGTCCCTGGCCATTTGGCTCAGTGGTAGAGTGTCAGCCTGGTATGCAGGAGTCCTGGGTTTGATTCCTGGCCAGGGCACACAGGAGAAGCACCCATCTGCTTCTCCACCCCTCCCCCTCTCCTTCCTCTCTGTCTCTCTCTTCCCCTCCCACAGCCAGGGCTCCATTGGAGCAAAGTTGGCCCAGGCACTGAGGATGGCTCCATGGCCTCTGCTTCAGGCGCTAGAATGGCTCTGGTTGCGACAGAGCGAAGCCCCAGATGGGAAGAGCATCGCTCCCTGGTGGGCATGCCGGGTGGATCCCTGTCAGGCGCATGCAGGAGTCTGTCTGACTGCCTCCCCATTTCCAACTTCAGAAAAATACAATAAATAAATAAATAAATAAATAAATAAATAAATAAATAAAACAAAAAACTTTTCTTACAGATTTCCCCACTTTTCTCTTTTTTTAATCATCCCAAATATTTTTATCAAATATATCTTTCACCCTTTGTCCCTCTCATTGTTATTTTATATGACAAGGAATCTCTATGTCCCCAGGTCATACCGCTTTGCTTTTAAGATCCGACAGTGAACATCACATTTCCATCTCCATTTTCCAAAACAATTTCATTACTTCATGCTGCAGACCTCTGCTCTGCTCTCCAAGGCAGTCTCCACACTTTCATCTTTTTCCTGTGTCGGACTTCTCAAAAACCAGTATTCTTTCATGGATAGCCTTATTTTTTCAGCTTCCTCATTTCTTTTATTCAAGGCTTACACCCTTAAGAAAACTTCCTGAATTTGGAGAAGCAAATGCAGTGGTCTCATGCCAGTACATTCTCTACTATCCCTAAATTAGTCTATCATATAGTCTTCAGTTAGAGGGATAATGACATAAGCCATGACAAACTTATTACTACATTGGGAGCCTACTTTGTATAGCACACCGTGAGAATTTGAGGTTATCAAGAGGTACAACACAACTTTAACAAAAAGAAATTTAAAATCTATTTGGGGGATAAGAGAAGAGGTGAATAACAATATTACAGAACATGAGCCAAGTCTGAATTAGTAGAACAGACAGAAATATACATTAGAATCAAAATTTACTCACTGTAGCTCAGATATACTGTACTGTGCGTGCACGCGCAAATACACCGCGAGATAAGATCTCTAGCTGATTTCATTATTTTTGGTGTTTTCATTTTTACTAGTAGCAAGACTGTTTTCAGAAATTAACTTGCTAATTTAATGTAATTGAGTCTTTTCTGATTTCACACTAAACGTTGTTTGGGGAGAGGAACTATGCAGATGTGTAGGCTTTATTTCCTCATTTCTTTCTCCAATGATGCCTGGTCACAGAAGAAGGTTTTGAGATCCTACCATAGCAGGAGAGGAGCTCAGGTTTTCATGAGAATGCCGCCGCTGGCTCTCTTTCACCTATAGCTGAGCTCCTGGTTTCTGGTTTAGACAATCTGGCCACTCTTCTGCTGCAGAATCCAAGGTCCGAGGAACCCTCCCCTGGAGTTGGAAATGCTTAACAATTGCTTCTGGAGAGCTGGGTCATCCTCCGCACTGAGAGGTACCCACCTTGACTCTTGATGACACAGCTGACACTCTGAGTTTTATCATAGCTTTCCTCCCATCCTCCACTTCAAGCAGTTTCCCTAAGACTTCCTGTGATCCTATCAGCCCAGGTCAGTGGTTCTCAAACTTTTTGAAGTCGGGGCACATTTAAAATCCTACAAATAATTGTAGGCGCACTATATACAAATTTCTGAGAAATATGTTATAATAATTAAGTCAAATATTAAAGAAAAAAATATAAAGTCCAAGCTTGCTTTTATGGTAATTAAATGAAATAAATATGACAAAATTAAATTTATTCTGACATTAAAAAACATTTTTTTTTTCATTTTTCTGAAGCTGGAAACAGAAAAAACATTTTTATGTTACATTTTTGGTTATGCTTTTTAGAATTCATAAAAAAGAGGGATTAAAATATAAAAAGAGATAAAAATGTTATCTTTTTATATATATAGATACATTCTCAGTAAGATTTAGTAAATTTGGCAGGTCCTGGCATGAATGTGTTAAGTTTTTTTATTCTTGTGTTTATGAGAAAAATGAGTCTGATGTGTCCTAGCAATTTTTTCAATGTTTGTGTATATATTTGAAAGGCAAACTCTCATTTCCTCATCAATACATTGAAGAATTTCTCTCTTTTTACTCTTAATTGTGTTGAGGGCAGAAAATCCTAATTCACATAAATAGGATGTTGAAAATTGTAGTAAAATGTTCAAAGCTTTTTTAGATATTGCCACATATTCTTCTTTTATAGAAATCCAAAAGGCTTCAAGAGACAATTTCTTGTGTTTAATCATCAATCACGACCAGTGGATATAGCTGCCAGTTCTTCTTCTGTTAATGTTAAACCAAAATCACTTGAAGCTTCCATGAATGGATTTCTAATCCAATCATATTGTTCAGTGTTAAGTGATGGAAAATTCTATAAATTAAATTCTGCCCATAAGCCTTCAAGTCTTATTTTATTTACACTTAACTTTTGCTCACTTCCAGAATTGGATTCTTCAATATCACATTTCTTCTTTAAAAATCTATCCATTTTATTTGGGTGTATTTATCTAAAAATGATATAATGATGTGTTAATAATAAATATAATAATGATGTGTTAACAAAAAGAGTGGTATTTCTGTAATGAAATGGTATAATACAGTAACTATATTTATTTTTATATCTGGACACATGCTGCAAACCAGCGCAGCTAGTAATTCCAGGTCCTGAGTGGGAACAGTGCAGAATTAAGAAAATACACAGAATTAAGAAAATACGGGGTTAGGAGGGCCCTGTAATTGCTACTGGCAAGAAAAAAGCATGTCCTAAAACTGCATCTTGCTTTATTTATAGGGCAAAGTGAGGCCATTAGCAAATCTTAACTTTATACCAAACAAAGGATAGAGGAAGGAACTTGCCTCTAGTCATTCTGGGGAACATAGGAGGTAGTATAAACAATCCAGCACCACAGCTTAACAGCCTTTTGCAACTTAATCAGGCAAGTGAGGTGGGGGGTTGGGCAGACTGTCAGTTTACAGCCAATTCCCCACACCTCTGTCCGCCCAAAATCTAAACTCCAAGAACCCTGTTGGTTTCTTGGTCCTCAACAGGCACATATTTTTCTGGAATTCCATAGGGCACACTTGAAAATCTTCTAGGATGCACCAGTGCACCCTGGCACACACATTGAGAACAACTGCCCAGGTGATCCCTTCATAGGCACATTGATTCAATGTCATCACTTGGCTTGTGATGTTACAAAGAAATTCTGGATAGCAATAACATCTTACCCAAGTCACAGAGACAGCCAAGAGAGGTATAAAGAAGGAGAGAAGAGGGGAGGAAAAAAAGGAAGACTCACATGGAAGAACTGCAAGGAGTTCAGTTTGTAGTGTAGGGCTGAAGGAAGGAAGCTACAAGACTTTACTTGGGGCCACATTACAAAAAGTCTATATGCCTTAATAAGTTTAAATTTTATCCTAAATACCATGATTTCCAATAACAACATACATCCACCTACAGAGGCACAAACCACAGATTGTTAGTGGTGAGATCAGAAGCCAGAAGTTGAAGTGGCAGAGACAGGGAGACTACTTACCCAGGATAGGACCAAGTCAGCTTTTCCCATAATTGTATCAGCACTGCTTAAAACATAGTAGATATTTTTAAATACTTTTCTTGAATGAATGGGATAACTATCAATGAAAGTTACAAAATTCAATCACAATTTCTAAAGAGATGTCTCTTTCAGGCTGTGAATTTTGGGGGAATACGAACTATTGCAGATGCCTTACTCCACAATGGAGCAGACCCTTTTGCCCTAACATATGATGTTAATTATGCAACAAGTGGAGCTTCCACAGTGAGAGTGTACAGAGAAGTTCCTCATGTGGGAGAATTATAGGTTGAAACAACCCTGTGAAACACTTCAGTTATTTTAGTAACACAATGCAGAGGGTCATCTAATTTCATTTGAATCTATTTTGAGGTTTAATCATTAAATTTCAAACACTAAAAACATTTAGGGAAAATGTATGTTGAATCTCAGTACAATCATATAATGGTCATTGTATCTGAGTCATGGTAGTGAAGATTTATATTATAAATGTTCCACCAAATGTGCAGAACTTCCTTTCTTTCTGCCACCAAGTGATTGCTATTTTATATACATCATTTCATTTCATTGTTGTAACAGACTACATAATAGCTATTGTTAACTCTACTTGACAAGTAAGGAAGACAAGGAAACAGACTCAGAAAGTTTAAATAACCTATCCAAGGGCATTTTTGTAGAAAGCTGGGAAGACCTATCTCACTCCTAAGTCCTTGGCCTGCCTGTAGCAGCCTCTAAGAAAACCTGGAGGGTCACTGTTTTAGCAGGTCCATTCTCCTGGAAAAGTCTTTAAATAGACCTTCATTGCTTACTTATTGTTACGAACACTGCAGTTTCTCTGCTCTGAGCATCTATGCCTATTGTTCTATTCTATTATACAGATGTGAATATGAAAACCCTTTAGGAATAAGAAGAGATGTGCAGAGAAATAAAATTGGAATGTGGCTTCTTTTCCTTGTGGCAGGAGAGGAAGAATTTTGGATATAGTGTTGTGTTTGAATAGTTAGTAATAGAATTTTGGATACAATGTTGTGTTTGAGTACTTAGTATACTTATGGCATTCTCCTCAGTCCTGAGAGTCTGGTTCAAGTGACAAGTGTCAAGAATTTTGGTGTTCTTGTTTTATTGGAACAAAGTGATTTACAAATACAGGTCAATCTTCTCCAAGCCATTTCAAGTGGCTGCTTTAAACAAAACAAAATAAACGACACTGATTTGCAGAAGGTGCAAATAAATAAACAAAAAAAATTAGATTTAAAAAAAGGAAATCAGGCTAATAAAACAAACAACATAAGTCACTCTTTTCAGAGTTGAGTTATAAACTTCATTAAATGTTCTCTGCTGAGCTGAACCTCTGACAAAAGCTGTGAGAGATGTAAGAGCCAAGAACCCACTGCCCACTAATTGAAATACATGAGGGTCCTTTACCCTAACAAGGTTTTTGCATATGGTTCTTAGGATATTCCTATCTTAGTTTGAGATCAAATGTTTGTTCAAGGGTGAAGCACCTAAGCTCTTTGGATAATTTATTTGAGAGAATCAGAAACAGACCACAGAGCTTGACAAAGCTCTGATCAGGATAGAAATAGAACATCCACCAAGAACTAAAGTGCATTTTTCTCTACTCTCTGTCCCACCCTTTTCTACTTCTTTTCACATGAGCCAAACAGAATCATCACAGGCTTGGTTTAAGTCACTGTAGAATTGAAGAATCCATCAGACTAAATTTTCCATACTTTATTTCCAAATGCTGGGGAGAAGGAATCTGATTGGTCCAGCTATGGTCCAATCAGCTACAGTTAGGCAGGCAGGGCCAGACCTAGCCACACTGAGAAAGAGTGTGATCTTTCCAGCTTTGGGGTGTTACAACACTTCTGGGACAGCTGAGAGGCCTTTCTTGCTCCCAGTAGCCATAGTACATCAGATTAATTCTGTAGGAGGTGCATTCTGATTACAGTATGCTATGATTAATTTCCATTGCCCAAGGACACTAGTTTTACCTTGCAACCACTACACAGCAAACATCCGTTTTGGTTTAGTTATTCAAAGGATACACAAAATTCTTCAATCCACTCCTACCACCACCACACATACACCACTGCCCCATACTGCCTCTGTCATCTCCTCTGCAGCATACATCAGCGATAACTATAACACAAAGACGTATTATTGGCTTGATAGCAAAGAGGATAATAATACCCCGCTCCAGCTTTCTTTAAAAGGATGTTGCTGACAGTGAATATACTATTTGTTGAGTACTTTCAGTTTAACAGAAGACAATCACTGTATAAATACAAGGTATTATTATAGTCATTACTATGTTAAACATTTAGTTAATAGGGGAAAAGTTCTTTTACAGTCCTAGCTTTAAACTATAGTAAATTCCTTCCTTCCTTCTTTAAAGGCTTTGAACAATGATACTAAAGTAACAATTCAAGTATATCACTGTGTCTAATGAATAACAGCACTCTTGATTAATGGCACTTATTCGATATCACACTGACAGAAGTATGAAGTGTTAAAAAAAATGAAGTTTTTGACTACTGTGATTTTTTCCTTGCTATTTCAAAAACTACAGGCATCATCATAGTTGAATATTTCTTTTGAGCTGGGATTTTTCTTTTCTTACCTTTTTGTCTATCCAACTGCTGCTATAGTTTTCACTCTACAAGTACTACATTTTGTCTCATACTGGTGCTTGCTATCAGAGTGTTGTCACTCAGAAGATCTGCTATAGGATCTGCTAAGCATCTTCGCAATCAGCGAGCCTACTGCTACCTTAGCATGAGGCCTCCACTCAGGATGGAAAAGGAGGGTGGGGAGGAAAGGCAGGTGAGCATTGCTAAAAGGTACACACTGGACACAGCTGACAAGGAAAGCCAGCTAGCTACTGGGGATATCTATCAAAAGCCTCTGGTGAACTGCAGGTGACTAGAGGCATACTTCACAGCGTCATATCAGAGTTTATGTATTTTACTAGCCTTATTTCATTGGATTGAAGCTATACAGTTTTATGAACCCCCCAATTCTCTACTAGTTGGAAATAAATTCCTCCTCATCCATATATCAAGAGATGACACTGGCTGTTGGCCCATCTCTCCGGGCAAATGTTCTGCCTGTATATCTTCTTTTTCTTTCAGCCAAGGGTAGGGTGGTGGGTATGCAGGTGGGAGTGTTTCTGTCTGACATGCGGGAAGGAAAAAGCTTCCAGTTCAAGGTGAAGGAGATAGTGCAACCCGAACGCCAGTTTTAGCGTCTTGTTACATCCCTGCCTTGCAAACTGTTCAGTCCGCTGGTGATTTGAATGGCGAGCATGATTGCCAGCTATCTCTGCAGGCCAGCTTTTCTCTCCCCTGGCAGGAACATCTGGGACACAGACTTTACAAACAGTAATAATAACCTTACTTCAGCTTTCACATTTTTGCAGTTCTTATTATGTCATCATGGTAAATGACCATAATTGATCCCTACAATGAAATGTTGCCAACATTCAGATGAATACCAACTGCAATTGCACAGGCTAGCAGGCATGTGCTTTGCAAATAAAAATTTTGCTGAATAGCCAAAATTCCAGGTTCATTTGGGGACCCGAGTATTTCTGAATTATAATAGAAAACGATTTCTGAAACAGAAGAGTGGTGCATACAGAAACCTAAATAGGAGGTCAGGGGTAAGTAAATATTAAAGGGAGATTTCCAGGATTTGCAGGAGCCCTTATGACGTTTGGGGACTGATTTAGATGCAGAGTGATGAGTCATGAAACTCTTCACCTGAGCAGAGATCCTGTAATTCCATTTCTTATCTAAAGGGAACACAAAACGCACACACACGCACGTGCACACACACACACACAATTCTGCCATTTCCACCATCCCAAAGTTAGCATTGACCTTTCCTGACCTTCTCAGACCTGGCATGCAATAAGGATTTAACAAAATAGTAAAGAAAGATGTGACAATGCCAAAAGGCATATCGATTCTGACTATAACTGTGCATTTTAATATTGTGCTCAGGATGCAATTTCAGCTAACTTAGTCTTGACAATTCTTAGCTGATTTGGTTGAGAAATCAGAATCATTTCAATAAATGAATGAATGGGTGAATAAATGAATGAAATCTATCTACTCTTATTTCTTAAGGAAAGTATATTAGCACAGAATGCCTATTTTTATTAGACTTTTTATTTTCTCAAACTGGGCATGTTGCCTTGCCTAAAATAAAACAAAACCCAACACAGAAAGCAGGGACCTTGAAATTAGCTGTATTTAATCTAAAGAAACTCTGCTTGTTCAGTCATTGTCATCCAGATTCAGTTATAATTACTCACACAGGGTTTTAAAATCCAAAGTCTTCTTTTAATGCTTCCTCAGGTTGCAGAAAAAAACTTCTCTCCATGTTGGGACCTCTGTTTAACAAGGACACCTCTGGGGAGAATGACCAGCAGTCTTTCATTATTTTAGGTATCAAACTTAAGGAAGATCATTATAAATAGAGGTTAAGGGAATTTATTAAACTATTCTTATGATTCCCAAATTATAGGGAAATTGATAAAGAACTTCGCCAGGACAGTTTCTATCATTTTAGATCAACTAGTTACAGAGTAAGTTTCCCATTGTCTCCTCTGGGATAAAGAGTTATCTCCCAGCAGATAACACAGGATAAAATACAATTACCTTTGGACCATTTTCACCCTCCTAAAAATTCTACCACCTCTTAGTTCCCTATTGACTAGTGGGATTTTTTTTTGGCAGGTGGGCCCTCAGAGTGGGTCCAAAATGCACACTGTCCACCACTTCTCCCAGCCCCACTGCAAGTAGATTTGTGCCTTACTGCTATCTCTCTCTCAACTCAAAGTTCCCCATTACACTAGTGTGGCAAGGCTAGATATGACAGGAAAACGTGTAACTAATATCTTCTAACTAATATTTTTAATCTTGAAAAGAGGCTTATTAATCCAAATAAACCTCTCATTTGTTAACTGAATAGACAGAGGCATTTTGTTTAGAAAGGACTTGTCTACAGGATTCCCCTAAGCCTGTTCTGGCAAGCTAAAAGTCAGCAACTTTGATTCCCTATTTCTGAAAATTTCCCAAGTTGGATTTGAACTTCAAAATTTAATAAAAGTTAATTTTAAAAGTTTTATATCAAATTTATTGTGGTGACATTGATTAATAAAATGATATAGGTCCCAGGTGTACAATTCTAGAATACATCTTCTGTACACTGTACTGTGTGCTCATCATCTCATATCAAGTCTCCCTCCATCACCATTTATCCCCTTTACCCTCTTCTACTTCCCCTCACCCCTTTCCTCTTCTAATCACCATGCTATTACCTATGTCTATATGTCTTTTTCTTTGCTTAATCCCATCATCTTTTTCACCCAGCCCCCAACCCTCATCCTCTCTGACAGCTGTCAGTCTGCTCTCTGTATCTATGAGTCTGTCTTTATTCTGCTCGTTGGTTTATTCTGTTTGTTAGAGTCTACGTTAAGTGAAATCATATGGTATGTGTCTTTCTCTGACAAGCTTATTTAACTTAGCATAATGCCTTCTAGGTTTGCTTGTGCCATTATTAAAGTTAAGATTTCCTTCCTTTTTATAGCTGAATAGTATTCCATTGTGCAAATGTACCACAGCTTTTTTTTTTTATATATAATTTTATTTTTTTAATGGGGTGACATCAATAAATCAGGATACATATATTCAAAGATAACAAGTCCAGGTTATCTTGTCGTTCAATTATGTTGCATACCCACCACCCAAAGTCAGATTGTCCTCTGTCACCTTCTATCTTGTTTTCTTTGTGCCCCTCCCCACCCCCTTTCCCTCTCCCATTCCCCCCTCTCCCCTCGTAACCACCACACTCTTATAAATGTCTCTTAGTTTCACTATTATGTCCCACCTACGTATGGAATAATACAGTTCCTGTTTTTTTCTGATTAACTTATTTCGCTTCGTATCATGTTATCAAGATCCCACCATTTTGCTGTAAATGTTCCGATGTCATAATTTCTTATGGCTGAGTAGTATTCCATAGTGTATATGTGCCACATCTTCTTTATCCAGCCGTCTATTGATGGGCTTTTGGGTTGTTTCCATGTCCTGGCCACTGTGAACAATGCTGCAATAAACATGGGGCTGCATGTGTCTTTACGTATCAATATTTCTGAGTTTTTGGGATATATACTCAGTAGAGGGATTGCTGGGTCATAAGGTAGTTCTATTTTCAGTTTTTTGAGGAACCACCATACTTTCTTCCATAATGGTTGTACTACTTTACATTCCCACCAACAGTGTATGAGGGTTCCTTTTTCTCCACAGCCTCTCCAACATTTGCTGTTACCTGACTTGCTAATAACAGCTAATCGAACAGGTGTGAGGTGGTATCTCATTGCCGTTTTGATTTGCATTTCTCTAATAGCTAAAGAAGATGAGCATCTTCTCATATATGTGTTGGCCATTTGTATTTCTTCCTGGGAGAAGTGTCTATTCATATCCTCTTCCCATTTTTTTATTGGATTGTTTGTTTGTTTGTTGTTGAGTTTTATGAGTTCTTTGTATATTTTGGATATTAGGCCCTTATCTGAGCTGTCGTTTGAAAAAATCATTTCCCATTTAGTTGGCTTTCTGTTTATTTTGTTATCAGTTTCTCTTGCTGAGCAAAAACTTCTTAGTCTGATTTAGTCCCATTCATTAATTTTTGCCTTCACTTCTCTTGCCATTGGAGTCAAATTCATAAAATGCTCTTTAAAACCCAGGTCCATGAGTTGAGTACCTATGTCTTCTTCTATGTACTTAATTGTTTCAGGTCTTATGTTTAGATCTTTGATCCATTTTGAGTTAATTTTTGTACAGGGGGAGAGACTGTAGTCCAGTTTCATTCTTTTGCATGTGGATTTCCAGTTTTCCCAGCACCATTTATTGAAGAGGCTTTCTTTTCTCCATTGTGTGTTGTTGGCCCCTTTATCAAAAATTATTTGACTATATATATGTGGTTTTATTTCTGGATTTCTATTCTGTTCCATTGGTCTGAGTGTCTATTTTTCTGCCAATACCATGCTGTTTTGATTGTCGTGGCCCTATAATAGAGTTTGAAGTCAGGTATTGTAATGCCCCCAGCTTCATTCTTTTTCTTTAGGATTGCTTTGGCTATTCGGGGTTTTTTATAGTTCCATATAAATCTGATGATTTTTTGCTCTATTTCTTTAAAAAATGTCATTGGAAGTTTGATGGGAATTGCATTAAATTTGTATATTGCTTTGGGCAATATAGCCATCTTGATTATATTTATTCTTCCTAGCCAAGAACAAGGTATATTCTTCCATCTCATTATATCTTTTTCGATTTCCCTTAACAATGGTTTATAGTTTTCATTATATAAGTCCTTTACATTCTTTGTTATGTTTATTCCTAAGTATTTTATTTTTTTTGTTGCAATCGTGAAGGGGATTATTCTTTTGAGTTCCTTCTCAGTTGTTTCATTGTTGGCATATAGAAAGGCTATTGACTTCTGTATGTTAATTTTGTATCCTGCGACCTTACTGTATTGGCTTATTGTTTCTAGTAGTCTTTTTGTGGATTCTTTGGGGTTTTCGATGTATAGTATCATATCATCTGCAAAAAGTGATACCTTTACTTCTTCTTTTCCGATATGGATGCCTTTTATTTCTTTGTCTTGTCTGATTGCTCTGGCTAGAACCTCTAGGACCACATTAAATAAGAGTGGAGAGAGTGGACAACCCTGTCTTGTTCCTGATTTAAGGGGGAAAGCCTTCAGTTTAGTGCCATTTAATATGATGTTAGCTGATGGTTTATCATATATAGCCTTTATCATGTTGAGATATTTTCCTTCTATACCCATTTTGTTGAGAGTCTTAAACATAAAATTGTGTTGTATTTCATCGAAAGCCTTTTCTGCGTCTATTGATAAGATCATGTGGTTTTTGTTCTTTGTTTTGTTGATATGGTGTATTACATTAACCGTTTTATGTATGTTGAACCATCCTTGAGATTCTGGGATGAATCCCACTTGATCATGATGTATTAATTTTTTTAATGTGTTGTTGTATTCGATTTGCTAGTATTTTGTTTAGTATTTTAGCATCTGTATTCATTAGAGATATTGGTCTGTAGTTTTCTTTTTTTGTGCCATCCTTGCCTGGTTTTGGTATGAGGGTTATGTTGGCTTCGTAAAATGAGTTTGGAAGTATTGCTTCTTCTTCAATTTTTTGGAAGACTTTGAGTAGAATAGGAACCAAGTCTTCTTTGAATGTTTGATAAAATTCGCTGGTATAGCCGTCAGGGCCTGGACTTTTATTTTTGGGGAGGTTTTTAATGGTTTTTTCTATTTCTTCTCTACTGATAGGTCTGTTTAGGCTTTCTGCTTCCTCTTGACTCAGTCTAGGAAGGTTGTATTTTTCTAGGAATTTATCCATTTCTTCTAGGTTGTTGAATTTAGTAGCATAAAGTTTTTCATAGTATTCTACAATAATTTGTATATCTACGGTGTCCGTGGTGATTTCTCCTCTTTCATTTTGGATTTTGTTTATATGAGTTCTTTCTCTTTTTTCCTTGGTAAGTCTTGCCAAGGGTTTGTCAATTTTGTTGATCTTTTCAAAGAACCAGCTCCTTGTTCTATTAATTTTTTCTATAGTTTTTCTGTTCTCTAATTCATTTATTTCTGCTCTGATTATTATTATCTCCTTTCTTCGGCTGGTTTTGGGTTGTCTTTGTTCTTCTTTTTCTAGTTCCTTAAGGTGGGAAGTTAAGTGGTTCACTTGGGCTCTCTCTTGTTTGTTCATATATGCCTGAAGTGATATGAACCTCCCTCTTATCACTGCTTTTGCTGCATCCCATAGATTCTGATATGTCGTATTGTCATTTTCATTAGTCTGTATATATCTTTTGATCTCTGCACTTATTTCTTCTTTGACCCATTCATTTTTTAAAAGTATGTTGTTTAGTTTCCACATTTTTGTGGGACTTTTTTCCTCTTTTTTGCAGTTGAATTCTAGTTTCAAGGCTTTATGATCAGAAAATATGCTTGGTACAACTTCAATTTTTCTGAATTTGCTGATGTTGTTTTTGTGGCCCAACATATGGTCAATTCTTGAGAATGATCCATGTACACTGGAGAAAAATGTATACTCAGTCACTTTGGGATGAAATGTCCTGTAGATGTCTATCATATCCAGGTGCTCTAGTGTTTTGTTTAAGGCCACTATGTCTTTGTTGATTCTCTGTTTGGATGACTGATCTAGAGCCGTCAGCGGTGTATTGAGGTCTCCAAGTATGATTGTATTTTTGTCAGTTTTTGTTTTAAGATCAATAAGTAGCTGTCTTATATATTTTGGTGCTCCTTGGTTTGGTGCATATATATTAAGAATTGTTATGTCTTCTTGATTCAGTGTCCCCTTAGCCATTATGAAATGGCCATTTTTGTCTCTGAGTACTTTTCCTGTCTTGTAGTCAGCATTATCCGATATGAGTATTGCTACACCTGCTTTTTTTTGGATGTTATTTGCTTGGAGTATTGTTTTCCAGCCTTTCACTTTGAATTTGTTTTTATCCTTGTTACTTAGATGAGTTTCCTGTAGGCAGCATACAGTTCGATTTTCTTTTTTAATCCATTCTGCTACTCTGTGCCTTTTTATTGGTGAGTTTAATCCGTTTACATTTAGTGTAATTATTGATACTTGTGAGTTCCCTATTGCCATTTTATATCTTGCTTTCTGTTAGTTTTGTGTCTTGTTTGATCCTTCTCTTTCGTTTTTCTATCTTTTGTTTTTATTTGGTTGTATTCCATACATCTTTCCTCTGTTGCTATCTTTTTTATCTCATGTGCTTCTGTGGTGGTTTTTTCAATGGTGGTTACCTTTGAATAATGAAAAGGGTCTCTACCCTGTTCATTGTAGCGAATTATTTTGTGAGTACTTTTGCACTCCATCGTCCTTTGCTACTGTTAATCTCCATCTTCTCCCCCTCTTTCTTTTTGTTGTTGTCACAGTTTAAATTTTGTTTTATTGTGTTCTTCTTGGAGCTTTTACTTGTGGCTCTGTTTTTTTTTGTTCTTTGTATCTGATTGGAGAACCCCCTTTAGTAATTCCTGGAGTGGGGGTTTTCTGATGATAAATTCCCTCATCTTTTCTGTATCTGTGAATGTTTTTATTTCTCCTTCATATTTGAAGGATAGCTTTGATGGGTATAGTATTCATGGCTGAAAGTTCCTCTCTTTCAGGACTTTAAATATTGGGGTCCACTCTCTTCTAGCTTGTAGAGTTTCTGCTGAGAAATCTGATGATAATCTAATGGACCTTCCTTTATATGTTGTATTCTTCTTTTCCCTGGCTGCCTTGAGAATTTTTTCTTTGCTGTTGGTTTGTGTCAATTTCATTATGATATGTCTTGGAGTAGGTTTTTTGAGGTTAAGAAAACTTGGAGTTCTGTTTGCTTCTTGAACTTGAGGCTTTAGTTCTTTCCACAGGCTTGGGAAGTTCTCATCTATTATTTGTTTGAGTATGTTCTCCATTCCATTTTCTCTCTCTTCTCCCTCTGATATACCTATTATTCTTATGTTATTCTTTTTGATGGAGTCAGATAATTCTTGTAGGGCTATCTCATTTTTTTTAATTTTTGAGTCTCTTTCTTCTTCTCTCTGTTGTGCCTCAAGTTGCTTGTCTTCTATTTCACTAATCCTCTCTTCTATCTGACCTGTTCTATTAGCTAAGCTTGTTACTTCGTTTTTCAGCTCGTGAATTGAGTTTTTCATCTCTGTTTGATTTGTTTTTATAGTTTCAATTTCCTTGGACATATATTCTTTGTGTTCATTGAGTTGTTTTCTGAGCTCCCTAAATTGCCTTTCTGTGTTTTCTTGTATATCTCGGACGATTTTTAAGATTTCTATCTTGAATTCTCTGTCACTTAGCTCCAAGGTTTCCAATATATTCAATTTTTTCTCCATAGATTTTTCCTCATCTAGCTGTGTTACCTCTCTTTCTTTTGTATCCATGATATTCGATTTTCTCTTCCTTAATGGCATCTGAGGGTGGTTTTGTTGATAGTATTAATGAGATTTAATAAAGAATAAAAAGTTTAAAAAAATAATAAAAAAAAATCGAAAAGAGTTGTTTTTTTAAAAAAAAATTAATAATGAAATAAAGAAAAATAAAATAAAATAAAAATTTTAAAAAAAAAAAAGGAAATTATTCCCCCCCCCTCCTTTTTTCCTCTCCTCTCCTCTCCCCTCTTTCTTGATAAAATCTTGTGGTGGACTGTGAATTATAACAAACAATGCCTGTGATGGAGGGCCTGAATTGGGGAAAAGTAATAAAGGGGCAAAAAAAAAAAAAAAAAAAAAAAAAAAAAAAGAAAAAAAGGAGCGTATGGACCCACAAAAAGCAAATAAGGAAAAAATTTGGGTCAAGAATAAAATGATTTGCTTTTAGTTGTTGGTTGTCTAAGAGTTATGATGAGAGGATTAAGAGGAAAATGGAAAAATGAGGGGACAAATTAAAAAATTACTATTGTATTTAGTGGAACAAGAACTAGATAATATGGAGAGCCAGGGATGGGAGCACTGCTAGTGAGTTAAAAAGGTGAAGTAAAAACCCCCCAAAATGCCAGAAACATAAGTTTGAGTCCTAGATAAGATAATTTGTTTGTTATTGAGGTTTGAATGAGAGGAGATGTAAAGGAGAAAGGAAGAAACTAATATAGAGGGAGAAAAGAAAGAGAGAGAGAGAGAAAAAAAGAGGGAACCACTAAAAGAAGAAAAAAGAAAGGAGAGAGAGAGAGAGAGAGTTAAGGGTTTTGGAGTGCAACCCTCATAGAGAGACAGGAAGAGAAGAGAAAAGATAATGAAAGATGTAACACTTATGGGTAGTGTAGTTCAAGGAGAGGAGAGAGTAAGACCGGTAGAGAGTTAATCGGCCAAATTGGAGGAGGAAAAAAAAAGTATCAAGAATGAAGATAAGAGAAACAAACGAACAAATATAATAAAATGGGATAGGTTATAAAGTCTGCAGATTATTCTTGATTTTGAGAGGTTATCTTCTTGCTTTTTCTTTTCTCTCCCTCTTCCTGGTCGGTGACTCTGTACCCCGGATTTTGCCCCTTTGCCACGCTCAGGTGGAGGTTTGCAGTTGATAAGTCTCTATGGCAATGTCATGTATTGTGCTTTAGTCTCGTTGGCAGTCGAGGCTATTAGCATTTATAGGCTCCGACAGTGAGAGAGTCCGTGTTCCTGGAGCCTTTCTCCTAGTCTTTCCTTCCTCAATTAGTAGCCTGATAATCCAGCTATGGGGTTGCTGCTGCCTCTGCCTGGATAGTAAGAGGCTCAAAGAGCTGGCAACTCCCCATTCTATTTCCACTCAGCACAGGGCTCTGGGTAAGGCTCAGTCAGTCAGAGCTGCTAGCATAATCAGGCGGGCTTTCCGGCCATTCAAAGACCTCTGGCTCTGCCACTCTGTCCGGTAACACAAGCGGGCGCCCACTTCTGGGGCGCTTGGAGGAAACTCTCACTCACTGGCTGCGCGCGCAGACCAGGATATCCGGCCAGCAGTCTCACGCTCTGAGTGAAACCCCCAACCGCAGGGAAAAGTTGCAGCGTTGGAATTGAGTCTCGCTCCGTCCCCGTGCGCGGCTTTTGCAAGGCGCTGGGGCGGCCCGAGAGTCCGCTTTGGCCCACACAAAGGCCTCTGACTCTGCCCCTCTGTGCGATAACACGGGCGCACACTGCCGAGGCACTTGGAGGAATCTCTCATTCACTATCTGCGCGCGCAGACCAGGATATGAGGCCGGCCGCGTTTCCCTCTGAGTGATACACCCTCCAGTACGGAAAATCTCCACCGTTGGAATTAGTTCTCACTCCCTCCCGTGCGTGGCTTTCCCAGGGCACTGGGGCTGCCCAGAGACTCTGCCCTTGGCCCACAGAAAGGCCTCTGACCCTGCCTCTCCGTGGGGCAACACGGGCACCCACTTCCGGGGCTTAGGAAGAAATCTCTCGCCCACTAACTGCGCACCAACCAGGAGACCGGGTAAAATGTCCGCGCCTCTTATCTTTCTTTGTTTGGGTTTGGCGCGAGTGTTAGCTTGAATTGCCCGGGTTGCCACAGGATCAGATTTTCCTTGGCTTGGATCTCCGTGCCACAGCCTGGTTCGGCCGTTTGTGTCGCGGCCTGGATGTATTCACCCCCTTTGCCCGCCTCAGTTTCTATATTCACAGTTACCAGAGAAAGCCGCCCTGTTTAGGTTAGTGAGGAAGGCGGAGCATTTCTTACTCCCTATTTCCTTCGGGGTTTGGTTATATATTTAGCCAATTTTTCACTCAATCATACCTTTGAGTGTATTGCGAAGCATCTGGAAGCTCCAAGTATAGGTTTTTTTGTTTCTGGTTGAAGATCTTGTTGAGTTTTGGGGGAGATTTATTGGTATCGCTTCCTACCCCGCCATTACTCTCCAAAAACCTGCTTTTGCAGTGGAGGACAATGGATCTCCCACAGCTTTTTTATCCACTCACCTACTGCTGAACACGTGGGCTGTTTACAGATCTTGATTATTGTAAATAATGCTGCAATGAGTATAATGGTATGTATATTCTTTCAAATTAGTGTTTTGGGTTTCCTTGGTTACACTCTCCGAAATGGAATTGCTGGATCATAAGTCAGTTCCACTTTTAATTTTTTGAGGAAACTCCATACTGCTTTCCACAGTGGCTGTATCAAGCTGCATTCCCATCAACAGTACACCAGGATTCCCTAACATCCCTGTCAACTCTTGTCATTTGTTGCTTTATTGATGAGAGCTATTTTGATAGGTGTGAGGTGATATCTCATTGTGGTTTTAATTTGCATTTCTCTAATGCTTAGTGTTGTTAAGCATCTTTCCATAGGTCTATTGGCCATCTGCATGTCCTCTTTGGAGAAGTGTCTATTCAGGTTCTTTGCCCTTTTTTCATTGGATTGGTTTTTTTATTTTGTTTTGTTTTTGGTGTTGAGCTTTGTAAGTTCCTTTTAAATTCTGAATATTAAACCCTTATCAGATCTATTGGAGAATATGTTTTCCCATTCAGTGTCTTTTAATTCTGTTGATGGTTTTCCTGTGCAAAACATTTTAGTTTGATGTAGTTCCATCTGTTTACTTTTTTTCTATTGTTTTCTTTGCCCTAGGAAATATAGCCAAAAAAACTATTGCTGAGAAATGTCCAAGATTTTACTGCCTCTGTTTTCTTCTAGGATTTTTATGGTTTTGAGTCTAATGTTTGACTTTTTAATCCATATTAAATTGTCTTAACTTTTTCTTAGTTCACTTTGAGTTAAAAACAAACAAAATAAAGGCAGCGGTATTTAACTTTTCTAAATTACATTTATTGTACTTTTTTTTCCCTTACTGTTTTTTACCAGAACAGAATTCCTTCTGGGAGGGAAGAAACCCAAAGGTAAGCAACTATTTGCTGGTTTGGGGATGACTTCCTGTTAACCAAGTAAAGCCTGGATCATTGCCAACAGAACTACTCAGCTGTTGTAAACAATAGAGGATCTCCTTATGAAATTTGCAAATGGAGAAAATTATGTGAAATTGTTGTTATTTGTGTTGAATTTTTGAAGTTTATAGATTCCTTTATTAACTCCACTTGGTATAGTTTCCATCAGAGAAGAATTAGCCACGGGCTTGGACTATCAGTTTCTGTGGTCACCTCCCATTCCAGTGAGAAGAAGTCTCTCTTTCTCCTCATTTGATCATTGACTATTCCATCCATCTTCTCTGTGTTTTGAGTCGTCTTCCTTGACCAGTGCTTCTTACTTAATAGCTACATCACTACATTATTAAAATGTACAAAAAACCCCAATATTTTCATTAATATGTTTAAAAGATGCTCATTAATCCAAATGATTACTTCATTTTTGAAATGTGTGGTCATTTTTTATAATTGAGTTAATCTTATTTCTTGAACACTCTTCATATTAATCATGTGTAAGAAGTAGTATTTCTTATCATTCAGTTTAACATCATATTTTATTTCAAAATAGTCTTTTTGAAAGTACATGTTCAGTCTTTTAGAGTTCTTCTTTTGTGCTTGAATTATCCCAAAGCAGCACTGGCATATATGGAAGGTGGGTTCTTTTGTGGGAGATGGGGAAACAGAAAAAGGAATAAACTTGTAGCCATAGTCCTTTGTCCTATACTCTGGATCTTGGATACATTCAGTTAAGGGGGCAGGGATGATCCAATATGATCTAGAAGTATTTGTAGGGTCTTTGTAGCAGCTACTGTGGCACATGAGAAATCATGTTCCCCTGGCTGATATTTATGGTCCTATTCATTTGCTTCTGGTCTCAAATACCCTATACTTTGTAACCTCTTCTTTCAAGCCCAATTCCTCTGTTGGTTCAATGATCATTTCAGCCCCTCTCTGTCCCTACCAAGGCTTATGATAGTTCTTGATTACCTATAAGCTATTTATAACCACAAGAAACCTGGATTGTTAATTCATGTCTATTTAAATAAACATGCTTTCTGTCATGTTTATAGTTGAAAATGATCTTGGGATAAATATTTGGCTTCTTCTAAAGGCTTGTATCCTCCCCCTGGCCAGTTCTAAGAAAACAGGCCTCTTTCTCTCTGGATGTTTCATTCAGTGCTCCTCTGTAAGTTTGGTCTGGAGTGGGAAGTCTGGATGCATGTGTCCCACTGCCTTCTTGAACTTCTCTTTTATATTCTTTCCAAACCCTCTGGAGTTGGAAGGGCTGGATTTTAACCATGCATCAGGAGTTTCTCGTGCGTCCTATTCATGCACATGGTAAAGCTGGGAACTTAGTGAATTTAGAAAGTCTTTTTTTCCCTTCCTGGACTTTGTGGCTTTTAAGATTGTTTTCTAACTAGTTTCAAAACTTTCACTTTGATACAGAAAAGCTAAATGTTGGCTCTTTTCTCTTCACATTCTGCCTATTTCATGCCTAATATTTCCAGATAAAAATGACTATTTCTGGGTGACTAAGAAAGTCCTGTATATGAAAATGCAAAATAGGAAAAGTACAATGATATTTTAACAGTATTATCCCTGTTACATATGCTTATCATTTCTAGCTAATGCCTTCTCTGCCATCATTTCAGGTGGATTTCAGAGGTAATATCTGTACAAAATATTATGATGAAAGAGAATTTTCCCCAAAACCTCTCTCAGTCATAGTTTCTGACCCATGTCTTAGAGGATTGTTGGTGAGTTAAAGAACAACTTGATATCTTTGTCCTGTTATTAGACTGTCAGTTTCCAAAGTGCTGGGAACACATCTTGCTCATGTTTGGTTTGATTCCTCAGGATCTAGCACAAACATTTGTCATTATTTGAAATGAATCCAAATTTTATTAAGTACTTTGGAAAATAGAAGTTAATGCTCTCCCTAGCATGATTGTCAGTTTTATATACTTTTTATTTCTCTAGTATTTCAAATGATGTATTTATTATTTCTTTATATGTGCTAGACCATCTCTTTTGGATTCAAGAGTACACTGATATGACAATAATACACAAATAATATCTCCAGCTCAGATCTCTCCCCAGAGGCGGATTTAACAGCAGGCACACCAGGTGCATGCCCTAGGCCTCGACTTCTGAAGGACTCTGCAAAATCCCAACTTTACACTTTTTTCTATTGAAACCAAGTTTGGTTTATTATGTATAATTTTAACATTAATAGTACATAATACTTTTTATTTATTTAAAAACATGGTAATCCACCTCTGTCTCTCTCTCTTAAACTGCACATTGTACATGCAATTAGTAACTTGATCCTTCCAGTTGATTGTCTAAGTTTGGACAACTAACTTTTTCCATCACCACTGCCCTTCCCACAATCCTCCTCATCATCTTACTACCTGTTCAGTTTAGAAATCCTATACTCATCTTTGATTTCTCTTTCTCACAACACAAATCTAATGCACAAAAAAATCTCTCTCTTTATTTTTAAATAACATTAAATTCATTTCCAGGCTCTAATTATATATCCACCATTGTCATCTTGGTCCAAGGCACCATCATCTCTTACCAGGATTATTACTTTTGCCTCCTAACTAATCTGACTGCTTTCAATCAATTGTATGTATAGTAGGCTATTCTTCTTCTTTTTTTTATTTAAGTGAGACAAGGGGAAATAGAGAGACAGAGTCACGCATGTGCCCAAACTGGGATCCATCCAGATACTCCCATTTGGGGCTGATGCTCTGTCCATCCGGGAGCTTGCTCACAACTGAACTATTTTTAGCTTCTGAGGTGAAGGTTCCATGGAGCCATCCTAAGCACTCAGGGCCAATGTACTCAAATCAATTGAGCCATGGCTGTGGGAGGGAAAGACAGAGAGGGAGAGAGAAGGGGAGAGGGAAGGGTAGAGAAGCAGGTGGTCGCTTCTCTTGTATGACCTGACTGGGAATCTAACCCAGGACTTCCACATGCCAGTTGATGCTCTGCCACTGAGCCAACTGGCCAGGTCATGTAGGCTATTCTTAACAGAGCTATTAGATCATTCCCTTTACTGGGAAAAAAAGCTTCTATCAAAGTGCTTATAAGATCCTAAATGAGCTGGATTTCTGCTATGCTTCTGACTTTATCTCTTACTATTTTGATCCAGTCTTATTGGTCCCTTGATATATAACCACCTCATGTACTTTGCACTTACTATGTCCTTTGCCTGTTATGACATTCCCCTGGATATCCAAATGGCTTTTTCCTTTCCTCTTTCTGTTCTTTGCTTAAATGTCTGTCAGTGAGGTCTTGACTGATTATTTAAAAATAGCACACTCCCAGGCATTACTTATTACCCTCTCTTTTGTAAATCATAGCGCTTACAATTATCAAAATATTATACTTTTTTATAATTCTTTATTAGATGCTTTTCCTTCTTAGAAAAGAATCTACCTAAATTAGGGAAAAATATTTATATATCTTTTTATTCACAACTATATCTCTTGCACCTAGAATAATACTTGGCACATGGAAAGTGCTCAAAGAGGATTTGTTGGGTAGATGGAAGAATGGGTGGATGCATCAACAGAGGAATGGGTAGATGAATAGAAAGATAGATAGCTTTGCAGATTGAATCATGGCAATACAGAGAATAATATTGTTTTGACCAGCAAAGTTTATTGGCATCTGTAAACTATTTCTGGAAATATTCTCAACTAGAAAGGGAATATTTTAAAGAAATGTATATCTTTCTTCATGAATTCATTGAGTATTTATTAACTACCAAACCTTAAAGGATCAACAATGAACAAAATAGACATGATCCCTGCTATTATGGAGCTTACATTTGGAAATATATTCCCAGATTAGAAATATCTACCAAGGTATTTTATGGTATTAACAGAGTTAATATTGTTTAAAATGTTAATGCAATTTTTCTCTTTTGCATTTTCATACACATACAGAAAAAATCCTTGGAAACTGGAGGCAGTGATAATAATTTAGGTGAGAGATGATGGTTTCTTGGGCCAAGATAACAATGGAGGAGATGTAATTAGGTTATGGTAGGTGGATTTTTGAATATTATTTGAAAATAAAGAGACAGAATGTTCTGCTGGGTTGGATTTAGGTTGTGAGAAAAAAAGAACCAAAGATAATTGCACAGTTTCTAAGCTAAAAAAGAATAACAACATATGTGAAAGACTGAGAGAAACAGATTGAAAGGGGAATGTCAGTTGCCCAGTCTTGAAAAATACCTTGGACATACCAAGGTCAAGATAAAACACAATTTGAGCCTTTACATCAATAGTACAGAGATATTTTCAGCAAGATTCCAACAAATGGGAATTGATATAATAATATTGATATAATAATATTCTAGTCATTTTTTTAAATTCTCAGTTAAAAATACATTTTCTTTGTTGATGGGTATGTGTCCATTATTAGATTGAGACCAATGAGATGTGAGTAAAAATGATGTTCAAAATTGTAAATTGTTTCCAATTGGAAGTCAAGCTGCTTTTCCAGGACTTTGGCTCTGACTTTCACAAGCTGGACTGTGTTTTTGAGCCAACAACCTAAACTTTAACTTTATAAATAATGGAACCACAAGATGAAAGGAATCCAAGTTAATAAAAGTTGGTAGAGCATCCACTGTGCTAAACAGACCTGTTATGTAAGAGATAAAGAAACTATTTATTTAAGAAGGTGACAGACGACAATCTGACTTTGGGTGATGGGTATGCAACATAATTGAAAGACAAGATAACCTGGACTTGTTGATCTTTGAATATATGTAACCTGATTTATTGATGTCTCCCCATTAAAAAAATAAAATTATAATTAAAAAAAAGAAACTATTTATTTAAGATTTTTGGATCTCATTTATTATAGGAACAAAGCACTTACCCTAATTAATATGTGCAGTTTTCAGAGGTGAAATAATAATATTAACCAGGCACATACTGAATTTTATATACATAAATTTTATATATGTATTACAATTACAAAATAACCAATTTCTTCATTGCATCGGCACAGCTCTTTGCCAATCAGATCCTTGCTCTAGCCTCCTTCCCCTATACTTACCCCACCTGGAAGAAAAGTGATATTTAAGGTGATAATGACCAGTTGTAAGCTCAGTAGATGACACATGATGGACCACGTACATTCTGATTATTACCACTATTAAAATTTTCACCATTCAGTTTCTAGAGAAAAGCTACATTTTCCAATTTTTCTATAAATTCTCAATATTTCATTTCAACTATGAAATGTGGACTGCAGTTTGCTACTCAGATCTAACACTCATCAATAAAGGATATTTTTGCTTCATTAGACAGTTGCAGCTTTCTCTCTTTGTTCCTCTCGTGCTATGTTGCAAAGAACAACCTGTAATAAGTTGCTCCCACTTCACTACCAAAAATAAAATCTTCTTTTAAAATCAAATGCTTTCATTTCAACTGTGATAATGTCAAATTTGGCACAAAACTATAACTAAACAGTTTCAACCTTGAAATCTCTTAAAAAACATTGAAGTCAAAAGAATGTTTAAAATCCAGACAATGTTCTTGTAAGGAAAACATTCATGTTAGGAACACCCTAACAATTGGGGATCTAGGTCCCAGCCTTTTCATTTATACTGCTACCATACACCCCAGCTCTCAGCAATTGGACCGTCCATGGCTCTTCATAGCTTTTATTGTTAGCATCATTTATTTGGAATGTAGCATGTAATTATCTTTATAGTTGTTTATCCTTTTGAATGCAAGTCCTTCCTTCACATTTAGTTTATAAATCAGACACCATGGCATAAAATCTGATGTTGCCCAGCTTTTAGTACAGCCACTGCATGGAGAAAGTTTGCTTAGTAAAAGTGGACAATGATGATATATACAAATACTACTTTCTTATCATAGAGCCCAGTGTTCCCAGGAAGCAGGATTGGGAAGAAAACTTGAAAAAGAAGACTGCAAGATCGGAGAGGTTTGGGGGGATGGGTGTAAAAGTTGAATGGGATCAAGAAGTACAAATGGCCAGTTATAAAAATAGTCACAGGAAAGTTAAATATAGCACAGAGAATGCAGTCAATAATATTGTAATAACTAGGCATTTTGTCATATGGTTACTAGGCTTAGTGTGGTGATTATTTCATAAGGTTTATAAATGTGTAATCACTATGTTGTACACCTGAAATTAATAATAGTGTATGTCAATTGTAATTAAAATATAAATTTTATAATATATAAATAAAAGAAAAAAAGGGGAAAATTTACTCCACTAAACACTCACATACACACAGGCCCCACAATAGATTTTTTTCTGATGGACCTGTGTTTAGGCTTATACTGCTCCCCTCAGGAATCTCTTGAATTGTAGTTCTCAATTTAATAGGCAGCACTTGAATTTAGTGATCAAAAGAACACGAGTTCAGAGAACTGATACCTAATATCTCGATATGGGGAGTATTTTGTAAGAGTATTAGCATAGATAAGGTTCTTATTTGTACCTATGTATAAGTGGAAAATATTTTAAAGTTCCTTTTCCCATGTACTTTGCTGATTATTATTTTTTTTTTTTCATTTTTCTGAAGCTGGAAACAGGGAGAGACAGTCAGACAGACTCCCGCATGCGCCCGACCGGGATCCACCCGGCATGCCCACCATGGGGCGATGCTCTGCCCATCCTGGGTGTCGCCATGTTGCGACCAGAGCCACTCTAGCGCCTGAGGCAGAGGCCACAGAGCCATCCCCAGCGCCCGGGCCATCTTTGCTCCAATGGAGCCTTGGCTGCGGGAGGGGAAGAGAGAGACAGAGAGGAAAGCGCGGCGGAGGGGTGGAGAAGCAAATGGGCACTTCTCCTGTGTGCCCTGGCTGGGAATCGAACCCGGGTCCTCCGCATGCTAGGCCGACGCTCTACCGCTGAGCCAACAGGCCAGGGCTTGCTGATTCTTAATTATCAGGTTTACTATTATTTATTTGATTTACTCTGTAAAATGTTTGTTTTATGGTATTCATCTCTGTGAAAATATAGAGAATAATATTGCCACAACACATCTCAAATTCTGGAAAGGGCATCTTAACAGATGCTAATTTTATATAAATATTATAGTAGAGGCAGAAGTCAGAATAACTCAAGCAAAACAAAAATAATTATTCAACTGAAAACCCATCTTTTCCCTTTTAATGTATTGGTTCAAAGCAGTCTCTGAAAAGTTAATTCTGTAATTCATCAGTAAGGTCATAGAGTAAATGAGTTAAGGAAACTGACACTAGACCTGTTTGGATTTGAATCCCAGGTCTATCACTTAAGAGTTTTACAACTAGAGCATATCATTTCTCTGTACTTCCATTTCTTCAACTGGAGAAATTATAGGAAAATAGAATCTCACAGGCCAGTTCTGATTATTGGGTAAATGAACACATGCAAAGCTTGAAGCACATGGCTGATACAGTACTTGGGAAGTATTCAAAAGATATTAGCAATTATTTGGGGGTAGCAAGTATTCTTGATACATCAAGAACTAAAATCTTCATTTGACTTTCCATTTTTTGATGAGAGAATGTAAACCAACATTTCTGACATATTTGAAGATTTAATTTCCTTTTGTCATCTCCAGGTGAGTTAAACTTTAAGAAGGAAATAACCTTAATAAGTAAAATTACACTGGAAGATAGAAAAAATCTGTAGTGATTATTATTATTATTATTTTTTTTGTATTTTTCTGAAGCTGGAAAGGGGAGAGACAGTCAGACAGACTTCCGCATGCGCCCCACCGGGATCCACCCAGCACCCCCACCAGGGGGCGATGCTCTGCCCATCCACGGTGTCGCTCTGTCGCGACTAGAGCCACTCCAGCGCCTGGGGCAGAGGCCAAGGAGCCATCCCCAGTGCCCAGGCCATCTTTGCTCCAAAGGAGCCTCGGCTGCAGGAGGGGAAGAAAGAGACAGAGAGGAAGGAGAGGGGGAGGGGTGGAGAAGCAGATGGGCACTTCTCCTGTGTGCCCTGGCCAGGAATCGAACCCGGGGCTTCTGCACACCAGGCCAACGCTCTACCACTGAACCAACCGGCCAGGGCCTGTAGTGATTTTTTTTTGATTAATTTTAATGGGGTGACATTGATAAATCAGGGTACATATGTGCAGAGAAAACATCTATAGGTTATTTTGAAATTTGATTATGCTGCATTCCCATCACCCAAAGTCCAATTGTCTTCCATCACCTTCTAACTGGTTTTCTTTGTGTCCCTCCCCCTCCCTCAACCTTCTCCCTCTCCTCCCCCCCACCCTGTAACCCAACACTGTTGTCCATGTCTCTGAGTCTCATTTTTATGTCCCACCTATGTATGGAATCATATAGTTCTTAGTTTTTTCTGTATTTACTTATTTTGCTCAGTATAATGTTATCAAGGTCCATCCATGTTGTTGTAAATGATCCGATGTCATCATTTCTTATGGCTGAGTAGTATTCCATAGTATATATGTACCAAAGCTTTTTAATCCACTCGTCCACTGACAGACACTTGGGCTGTTTCCAGATCTTCACTATTGTGAACAATGCTGCCATAAACATGGGGGTGCATTTCTTCTTTTCAAACAGTGCTATGGTGTTCTTGGGGTATATTCCTAACAGTGGTATAGCTGGGTCAAAAGGCAGTTTGATTTTTAATTTCTTGAGGAATCTCCATACTGTTTTCCACAGTGGCTACAACAGTCTGCATTCCCACTAACAGTGTAGGAGGGTTCCCATTTCTCCACATCCTACCCAGCACTTATTCTCTGTTGTTTTGTTGATGAGCGCCATTCTGACTGGTGTGAGGTGGTATCTCATTCTGGTTTTAATTTGCATTTCTCTAATGATTAGTGATGTTGAGCATTTTTTCATATGCCTATTGGCCATCTGTGTGTCCTCTTTGGAGAAGTGTCTATTCATTTCTTTTGCACATTTTTGGATTGGATTAAGTTTTACAAGTTCTTTATAAATTTTGGTTATTAACCCCTTATAAGATACATTGTCAAATATATTCTCCTATTGTGTAGTTTGTCTTTTTATTCTGTTCTTATTGTCTTTAGCTGTGCAGAAGCTTTTTAGTTTGATAAAGTCCCATTTGTTTATCCTGTCTTTTATTTCACTTGCCTGTGGAGACAAATCGGCAAATATATTGCTGCGAGAGATGCCAGAGAGCTTACTGCCTATGTTTTCTTTTCAGATGCTTATGGTTTTATGGCTTACATTTAAGTCTTTTATCCATTTTGAGTTTATTTTTGTGAATGGTGTAAGTTAGTGGTTTAGTTTCATTTTTTTGCAGGTAGCTGTCCAATTTTCCAACACTATTTGTTTAAGAGGCTGTCTTTACTCCAATATATGCTCTTACCTCCTTTGTCAAATATCAGTTGTTCATAAAAGTGTGGGTTTATTTCTGGGTTCTCAGTTCTGTTCCATTGATCTATATGCCTGTTCTTATGCCAGTACCAGGCTGTTTTGAGTACAATGGCCTTATAATATAACTTGATATCCAGATGTGTTCTCTTTTGGTTCCATATAAATTTTTGGAGTATGTGTTTTATATCGTTGAAGTAAGTCATTGGTATTTTAATCTGTATTGCATTGAATTTATAAATTGCTTTGGGTAATATAGACATTTTAATGATGTTTATTCTTCCTAACCATGAGCATGGTATATGCTTTCACTTGTTTGTATCTTCCCTGATTTCTTTTATCAATGTTTTATAATTTTCTGAGTACAAGTCTTTAATCTCCCTGGTTAAATTTATTCCTAGGTACTTTATTTTTTTGGTTGCAATGGTAAAGGAGATTGATTCCTTAATTTCTCTTTCTGACAGTTCATTGTTAGTGTATAAAAATGCCTCTGATTTATGAGTATTAATTTTATATCCTGTCACCTTGCTGAATTCATTTATCAGGTCTAGTAGTTTTTTACTGCGACTTTAGGGTTTTCTATATACAATATCATATCATCTGCAAATAATGCTAGTTTTACTTATTCTTTTTCAATTTGGATGCCTTTTATTTCTTTTTCTTGTCTGATTGCTGTGGCTAGGGCTTCCAGAACTATGTTGAATAAGAGTAGTGAAAGGGGGCACCCCTGCCTTGTTCCTGATCTTAAGGGTATTCTTTTTAAGTTTTGCCCATTGAGTATGATGTTGGCTGTGGGTTTGTCATAGATGGCCTTTATCATGTTGAGGTATGTTCCCTGTATTCCCACTTTGCTGACAGTTTTGATCATGAATGGATGCTGGGTTTTATCAAATGTTTTTTTCTGTATCTATTGAAATTATAATGTGGTTTTTCTCCTTCCTTTTGTTTATGTGATGAATCACATTGATTAATTTGTGAATATTTTACCAGCCTTGTCACCCAAGAATAAATCCCACTTGATCATGGTGTATGATTTTTTCCATATATTGCTGGATCCGGTTTGCTAATATTTTGTTGTGGATTTTAGCATCTAAATTCATCAGGGATATTGGCCTATACTTTTCTTTCTTTATGTTATCTTTGCCTGATTTTGGAATCAGAATTATGCTTGCCTCATAAAAGGAGCTTGGAAGTCTTCCTTTCTCTTAAATTTTTTGAAATAGCTTGAGAAGGATAGGAGTGAGTTCTTCTTTGAATATTTGGTAGAATTCACTTGTGAAGCCATCAGGCTCAGGATTTTTCTTTTTTGGGAGTTTTTTTATAACTATTTCAATCTCATTTGTTGTAATTGGTCTGTTTAGGTTTTCTGATTCTTCCAGATTAATTTTTGGAAGATTACATGTTTCGAGGAATTTGTCCATTTCATCTAGGTTGTCTAGTTTTTTGACATACAGTTCTTCATAGTATTTTCTTACAGTCCTTTGTATTTCTGCTGTGTCAGTTTTTATTTCTCTACTCTCATTTCTAATTTTATTTATTTGAGTCCTCTCTCTTTTTTTCTTGGTGAGTCTGATTAAAGGTTCATCGATCTTGTTTACCTTTTCAAAGAACCAGCTTCTGGTTTCATTGATCCTCTGTATTGTTTCTTTAGCCTCTATGTCATTTATTTCTGCTCTGATCTTTATTATTTCCTTCCTTCTACTTTCTCTGGGCTTTACTTGTTGTTCTTTTTCTTGTTCTTTTAGATGTAGGGTCAAGTGGATTATTTGAGCTTTCTCTAGCTTCTTGAGGTATTCTTGTAATGCTATGAACTTCCCTCTGAGGACTGCTTTTGCTGTGTCCCATAAACTTTGAGTTGATGTATGCTCATTATCTTTCGTTTCTAGGAATTTTTAAATTTCTTCTCTGATCTCATTGTTTACCCATTCATTATTTACTAACATGCTATTTAGTTTCTAAGCATTGAGTATTTTTCAGTTTTTCTGTTGTGGTTGATTTCTAGTTTCATGCCATTGTGATCAGAGAAAGTGCTCGATATGATTTCAATCTTCTTAACTTTGTTGAGACCGCTTTTGTGCCCTAACATGTGGTCTATTCTAGAAAATGTATCATGAGCCCTTGAAAAGAATATATATTCAGCTGTTTTAGGGTGAAAGGTTCTGAAGATATCTATTAAATCGAGTTGATCTAGTATATCCTTTAAGTCTGCTGTTTCTTTGTTAATTTTCTTTCTTGAGGATCTATCTAGTGATGTTAGTGGGGTATTGAAATCCCCTACTATTACAGTATTACTGTTGATCTTGCCCTTTAAATCCATCAAAGTCTTTATATATTTAGGTGCTCCTATATTAGGTGCATAGATATTTATAATGGTTATATCTTCCTGTTGGATTACTCCCTTTATCATTATGTAGTGACCTTCTTTATCTCTAAATAGTCTTTGTGTTAAAGTCTATTTTGTCTGATATAAGTATTGCTACCCCAGCTTTTTTTTCATTTGCATTTGCATGAAATATTTTTTTTCCATCCTTTTATCTTCAGTCTATGTGCATCTTTTGTTTTAAGGTGTGTCTCTTGTAGACAGCATATGTATGGATACTGTTTTCTTATCCACGCAGCTACCCAATGTCTTTTGATTTGATCATTTATTCCATTTACATTTAAGGTTATTATTGATATGTAATTGTTTATTGCCATTTTATTCTTTAAAACTGTATTCCTCTTTTGCTATATTCTTTTTTTACTTTGATCTGTTTACAACAGGCCCTTAGCATTTCTTGCAGCCTTGGTTTCGTTGTAGTGAATTACTTGAGTTTTATTTTTTTGTCTGGAAAGCCTTTTATTTTATTTCTCCTTCAATTTTAAATGATAGCCTTGCTGGATAAAGTAGTCTTGGTTGTAGGCTCTTGTTCTGCATTACTTTGAATATTTCTTGCAATTCCCTTCTGGCCTCAAGTGTTTCTGTTGAAAAGTCAGAAGTCTTCTGTATGGGTGCTCCTTTGTAGGTGATAGTTTTTTTTTCTCTAGCAGCTTTTAATATTTTCTCTTTATCACTTAGCTTTGGTATTTTAATTATGATGTGTCTTGGTGTTGATTTCTTTGGGTTTCTCTTTAATGGAGTTCTCTGTGTTTCTTGAACATGTGAGATGTTTTCCTGCCTTAATTGAGGAAAGTTTTCAGCTATGATATGCTTGAACAAAGTCTCTATCCCTTGTTCTTTCTCTTCTTTTTTCAGGAACCCCTATGATGCAGATGTTATTTCTCTTCATGCTGTCACAGAGCTCTCTTAGAGTTTCCTCAAACTTTTTGAGTTTCTTTTTTTTTCTGTTCTGCTTCCATGCCTTTATTTATCTTGTCTTCTAACTCGCTGATTTGATTCTCAGCTTCATCCATCCTACTTTTAATTCCTTCCACTGTGTTCTTCATTTCTGATATTGTATTTGTCATTTCTGACTGATTCTTTTTTTTATTATTTTAATGTCCTGTTTTATATTTGCTATCTCTTTATTTAGGTGTTTGTAATGACCATCTATTGCTGTGTTAATATCTTTGAGCATTAGTGACGTCACGGAAATGGCGCCATGAGCAGTGCGTCCGACAGATCTCCCCAAAATCACAACAAATTTATCAACTAGAAACAGGAAAATTTATCTTCGGACCATTCCGGAGTTCCACACAAACTGAAAGCGAAAGGACTGTTATCACTTGAATCTGAGAGACGAGGGTGTGGAGGAAGCTACCGCAGGGACGTTCATTCAAGCCGCGAGGAAGTGCGCCTGTGGTGAGTCAGCCCGCACTCGGGAGCCGCGAGCCGCCGCCGCGAGCCGCCACGAGCAGCGCCCGGGTCGGTTGCAGAGCGAGCACCGCCGCCGCGAGCAGCCGCGAGCAGCGCCCGGTCCGGTTGCAGACCGAGCACCGCTAACGTTCCCAGCGGCCCGCGCACGGGGAGCGGGAGAGGCCCCAGGGCGGTATTCCCTACTTGGGAGATTCTCTCCACGGGCGGGGCACCTCACCCAGCCATTCAACCTAACAATCAAGCGTTGGGGGAGGGGCGAGCGCAGCTGCGACCCAATTACTGAAATTAATTTAACCCGTGAAATCTGCGCACCCTCGGTTCTAATTGATAAGATCTCTCTCAGTTCACCGACCCAAGACAAGAGGCGTGATATTTTTTAGTGCCTCTCGCTAAAGGGGCGGGGGCAACTTCTGATTGATAGAGCCTCCATATTCAGGGATAAACGCTAACAAGAAGGACTTGGCAGATAATAAGATCTATACTACACTAGTCTCAAGCAGAGACTAGTGCCTCTTCTTCCCAGCCAAAACAGGCTACAAAGTGTGGAAAGCCTGGGTTGAGAGGTCCAACTGAATGCTAGGTGCTGAACAGTCACCTTGACAACAACTGACTCCCACCCCCGCCTGATTACACTAGAGGCCTTGACTACCAGAGCCTTTCCCAAAGCCTTGCACTGAGTGGGGATAGAGTGGGGATTTCCCAGCTCTTTGAGCCTCTTACTCCCCAGACAGAAGCAGTGGCAGCCTTATAGCTGGATCACCAGGCTGCTAATTCAGGAAGGGGGGACTAGGAGAGAGAATCCAGGAAAGCAAACTCTCTCATCGTTGGACCCTGCAAACGCCAACAAGCCTTGACTACCAGCAAGACTAAAGCCAATTATATGACATTGCCATAGAATCCCATCAACTGCAAATCCCTACCTAAGTGTGACACAGGGGCAGAACCTGGGGTACAGAGTCACCGACCAGGAAGAGGGAGAGAAAAGAAAAAGGAAGAAGTTAACATCTCAAAATCAAGAAAAATCCACAGACTTTACAACTTGTTCCACTAATTTTTTTGTTGTTGTTGTTGTTGTTTGTTTCTTCTATCTTATTGCCTTTATTTCCTCCACCTCGGTCCTTCTATTCTCTGCCCATCTTATGCTTCCCTTTTCTTGAACTACACTACCCATAAGTGTTACATTTTATTTCTCTTCTTCATCCTCACCCTCCTTTGGGGTTATACTCCAGGACACTTAACTCTCACTCTCTCCTCTTTTGTTTTTTTTTGTTGTTGTTGTTGTTTTGCTTTATTTTGTTTTTTTCTCTTCCTTTTTTATTTCTTCCTTCGTTTTTGTCTTTTTCTTATTTTTTCCTTTCTATTCATCTTTTCTTTTCTCGTTTTACTTTCCTCCCATTTAATCCTCAATCACGAACAAATTAGTTAATTTGGGACTCAAGGCTTTTTTTGGCTTTATTTTTCTTTTTCGCTTTTGTTTTTGTTTTTTTCTTGTTTGTTTATTTTTGTGGCATTTTGGGTCCTCCCAACCCAAGGTCTCCATTGTATTTGGTCTTCGCTCCACTTAATACAACAGATTTTTACTTATTATTTTTATTTTTTTCTTCGTTATTATTCCTTTTTTTGTCCTTTTTTCTGGTTCCCTCTTATCCCTCTCATTATATCTCTTAGTTGACCATCACCCGCAGGCAGATCATCTTATGCTTGTCTAAGATTTTCTTCCTTTTTTTTTTTTTTTTTTTTTGCATTTAGTAGGTCCCTGCTCCCCTTTTTTTTGCCCCTTGAACTCTTCACCGCAAACCAGGCCCTCCATTATAGGCATGATATTTCTCTGAGGAGGGGAGAGGAGGGAAAGTGAAGAAAGAAAAAAATGGGGAAATAATAAATTATTACTGCTTTTTTTTGTGGGGTGTTTTACCCTTTTTTTTTTTTACTTTTTACTCTTTATTAATTCTAATTAGTGCTATCAACAAGACCACCCTCAGATGCCAATAAGAAAGAGGAAATCGAATATTATGGATACAAAAGAAAGAGAGGTAACACAAATAGATGTGGAAAAATCTATGGAGAAAAGACTTAACATATTGGAAGCCTTGGAGCTAAATGACAGAGAATTTAAAATAGAAATCTTAAAAATACTCAGAGATATACAAGAAAACACAGAAAGGCAATATAGGGAGATCAGAAAACAACTCAATGAACACAAAGAATATATTACCAAGGAAATTGAAACTATAAAAACAAATCAAACAGAAATGAAAAACTCAATTCACGAGCTGAAAAACGAGGTAACAAGCTTAGCTAGCAGAACAACCCAGATTGAAGATAGGATTAGTGAAATAGAAGACAAACAACTTGAGGCACAACAGAGAGAAGAAGAAAGAGACTCAAAAATAATAAAAAACGAGAAAGCCCTACAGGAATTATCTGACTCCATCAGAAAGAATAACATAAGAATAATAGGTATATCAGAGGGAGAAGAGAAAGAAAATGGAATGGAGAATATACTCAAACAAATAATAGATGAGAACTTCCCAAGCCTGTGGAAAGAACTAAAGCCTCAAATTCAAGAAGCAAACAGAACACCGAGTTATCTTAACCCCAACAAACCCACTCCAAGGCACATCATAATAAAGATGACACAAACCAATGACAAAGAAAAAATTCTCAAGGCAGCCAGGGAAAAGAAGAGTACAACATATAAAGGAAGGCCTATTAGATTATCATCAGATTTCTCAGCAGAAACTCTACAAGCTAGAAGAGAGTGGACCCCAATATTTAAAGCCCTGAAAGAGAGGAACTTTCAGCCAAGAATACTATACCCATCAAAGCTATCCTTCAAGTATGAAGGAGATATAAAAACATTCACAAATACAGAAAAGATGAGAGAATTTATCACCAGAAAGCCCCCACTCCAGGAAATATTAAAGGAGGTTTTCCAACCAGATTCAAAGAACAAAAGAAAACAACACGACAAGTAACAGCTCCACCAAGAACACAATAAAACCAAACTTAAACTGTGACAACAAAGGAAAAAAAAGGGGGGAGAGAATGGAGATTAACAGTAGCAAAGGACGATGAAGTACAGAAATACTTATAAGATAGGGTACTACAATGAATATGGTAGGTACCCTTTTCATTACTTAATGGTAACCACCCTAGAAAAAAACACCACAAAAACACATGACTTAAAAAAGGTAGCAACAGAGGAAAGAAGTATGGAACACAAACAAACAGAAACAAATGATAGAAAAACAAAAGAGAAGAATCAAACTAGATACAAAACTAATAGAAAGCCATTTATAAAATGGCAGTAGGGAACCCACAAGTGTCAATAATTACACTAAATGTAAATGGATTAAACTTACCAATAAAAAGACACAGAGTAGCAGAACAGATTAAAAAAGAAAATCCAACTATATGCTGCCTACAAGAAACACATCTAAGCAACAAGGATAAAAACAAATTCAAAGTGAAAGGCTGGAAAACAATACTCCAAGCAAACAACACCCAAAAAAAAGCAGGTGTAGCAATACTCATATCTGATAATGCTGACTACAAGACAGAAAAAGTACTCAGAGACAAAAATGGTCACTTTATAATAATTAAGGGGACACTGAATCAAGAAGACATAACAATCCTTAATATATATGCACCAAACCAAGGAGCACCAAAATATATAAGACAGCTACTTATTGACCTTAAAACAAAAACTAACAAAAATACAATCATACTTGGAGACCTCAATACTCCGCTGACGGCTCTAGATCGGTCATCCAAACAGAGAATCAATAAAGATATAGTGGCCTTAAACGAAATACTAGAACACCTGGATATGATAGACATCTACAGGACACTTCATCCCAAAGCGACAGAGTATACATTTTTCTCTAGTGTACATGGAACATTCTCAAGAATTGACCATATGTTGGGCCACAAAGACAATATCAGCAAATTTAGAAAAATTGAAATTGTACCAAGCATATTTTCTGATCATAAAGCCTTGAAACTAGAATTCAACTGCAAAAAAAGAGGGGGAAAAACCCACAAAAATGTGGAAACTAAACAACATACTTCTAAAAAATGAATGGGTCAAAGAAGAAATAAGCACAGAGATCAAAAGATATATACAGACAAATGAAAATGAAAATACGACATATCAGAATCTCTGGGATGCAATAAAAGCAGTAATAAGAGGAAAGTTCATATCACTTCAGGCCTATATGAACAAACAAGAGAGAGCCGAAGTAAACCACTTAACTTCACACCTTAAGGAACTAGAAAAAGAAGAACAAAGACAACCCAAAACCAGCCGAAGAAAGGAGATAATAAAAATAGGAGCAGAAATAAATGAAATAGAGTACAGAAAAACTATAGAAAAATCAATAAAACAAGGAGCCGGTTCTTTGAAAAGATCAACAAAATTGACAAACCCTTGGCAAGACTCACCAAGGAAAAAAGGCACAGGACTCATATAAATAAAATCCAAAATGAAAGAGGAGAGATCACCACAGACATCATAGATATACAAAGAATTATTGTAGAATACTATGAAAAATTATATGCCACCAAATACAACAATCTAGAAGAAATGGATAAATTCCTAGAACAATACAACCTTCCTAGACTGAGTCATGAAGAAGCAGAAAGCCTAAACAGACCAATCAGCAGGGAGGAAATAGAAAAAACTATTAAAAACCTCCCCAAAAATAAAAGTCCAGGCCCAGACGGTTATACTAGTGAATTCTATCAAACATTCAAAGAAGACTTGGTTCCTATTCTACTCAAAGTCTTCCAAAAAATTGAAGAAGAAGCAATACTTCCAAACACATTTTATGAGGCCAACATAACCCTCATACCAAAACCTGGCAAGGATGGCACAAAGAAAGAAAACTACAGACCAATATCTCTAATGAATACAGATGCTAAAATTCTAAACAAAATACTGGCAAACCGAATACAACAACATATTAAAAAAATAATACATCATGATCAAGTGGGATTCATCCCAGAATCTCAAGGATGGTTCAACATATGCAAAACTGTTAACGTAATACACCATATCAACAAAACAAAGAACAAAAACCACATGATCTTATCAATAGATGCAGAAAAGGCTTTTGATAAAATACAACACAATTTTATGTTTAAGACTCTCAACAAAATGGGTATAGAAGGAAAATATCTCAACATGATAAAGGCCATATATGATAAACCATCAGCCAACATCATTTTAAACGGCATAAAACTGAGGACTTTCTACCTTAAATCAGGAACAAGACAGGGTTGTCCACTCTCTCCACTCTTATTTAACGTGGTGCTAGAAGTTCTGGCCAGAGCAATCAGACAAGACAAAGAAATAAAAGGCATCCATATTGGAAAAGAAGAAGTAAAAGTATCACTTTTTGCTGATGATATGATCCTATACATCGAAAACCCGAAGGACTCCACAAAAAGATTATTAGAAACAATAAACCAATACAGTAAGGTCGCAGGATACAAAATTAACATACAGAAGTCCATAGCGTTTCTCTATGCCAACAATGAAATATTAGAAAACGAACTCAAAAAAAATAATCCCCTTCACGATTGCAACAAAGAAAATAAAATACCTAGGAATAAACATAACAAAGAATGTAAAGGACCTATATAATGAAAATTACAACGCATTGTTAAGGGAAATCGAAAAAGATACAATGAGATGGAAAAATATTTCTTGTTCTTGGATAGGAAGAATAAATATAATCAAAATGGCCATATTACCCAAAGCAATATACAAATTTAGTGCAATTCCCATCAAAATCCCTATGAGATTTTTTAAAGAAATGGAACAAAAAATCATCAGATTTATATGGAACTATAAAAAACCCCGAATAGCCAAAACAATCCTAAGGAAAAAGAATGAAGCTGGGGGCATTACAATACCTGACTTTAAACTATATTATAGGGGTATGATAATCAAAACAGCATGGTATTGGCAGAAAAATAGACACTCAGACCAATGGAACAGAATAGAAAGCCCAGAAATAAAACCACATATATATGGTCAAATAATCTTTGATAAAGGGGCCAACAACACACAATGGAGAAAAGAAAGCCTCTTCAACAAATGGTGTTGGGAAAACTGGAAAGCCACATGCAAAAGAATGAAACTCGACTACAGCCTGTCCCCGTGTACTAAAATTAATTCAAAATGGATCAAAGACCTAAATATAAGACCTGAAACAATAAAGTACATAGAAGAAGACATAGGTACTAAACTCATGGACCTGGGTTTTAAAGAACATTTTATGAACTTGACTCCAATGGCAAGAGAAGTGAAGGCAAAGATAAATGAATGGGACTACATCAGAATAAAAAGTTTTTGCTCAGCAAGAGAAACTGATATAAAAATAAACAGCCAACTAAATGGGAAATGATATTTTCAAACAACAGCTCAGATAAGGGCCTAATTTCCAAAATTTACAAAGAACTCATAAAACTCAACAACAAACAAACAAACAATCCAATAAAAAAATGGGAAGAGGACATGAATAGACACTTCTCCCAGGAAGAGGTACAAATGGCCAACAGATATATGAAAAGATGCTCAGCTTCATTAGTTATTAGGGAAATGCAAATCAAAACTACAATGAGATACCACCTCACCCCTGTTAGATTAGCTATTATCAACAAGACGGGTAATAGCAAATTTTGGAGAGGCTGTGGAGAAAAAGGAACCCTCATTCACTGTTGGTGGGACTGTAAAGTAGTACAACCATTATGGAGGAAAGTATGGTGGTTCCTCAAAAAACTGCAAATAGAACTACCTTATGACCCAGCAATCCCTCTACTGGGTATATACCCCAAAACCTCAGAAACATTGATACGTGAAGACACATGTAGCTCCATGTTCATTGCAGCACTGGTCACAGTGGCCAAGACATGGAAACAACCAAAAAGCCCTTCAATAGAAGACTGGATAAAGAAGATGTGGCACATATACACTATGGAATACTACTCAGCCATAAGAAATGATGACATCAGATCATTTACAGCAAAATGGTGGGATCTTGATAACATTATAAGGAGTGAAATAAGTAAATCAGAAAAAAACAAGAACTACATGATTCCATACATTGGTGGAACATAAAAATGAGACTAAGAAACATGGACAAGAGTGTGGTGGTTACCAGGGTTGGGGGGAGGGAGGACAGGGGGAGAGTTAGGGGGAGGGGGAGGGGCACAGAGAACTAGATAGAGGGTGGCGAAGGACAATCTGACTTTGGGCGAGGGGTATGCAACATAATTTAATGACAAAATAACCTAGACATGTTTTCTTTGAATATATGTACCCTTATTTATTAATGTCATCCCATTACCATTAATAAAAATTTATTTAAAAAAAAATATCTTTGAGCATCATAACAATTGTTATTTTAAACTCTGTATCTTATAATTTGGTTATATCTGATTCATTCAGGCCCTTTTCTGGGGATTTCTCTTGATTCATTTTTGTTGCATTTCTCTGCCTTCTCATTTTCTCTGAGTTAAGGAAGTTTTTGGCCACTGGAGTCCACTGGGTGTGGCCTCTGTTCCCTAGGTATGGTCTGTCTGCAGGCATGCCACCCCTTCTCCTGATGCTGCCTAGGGCATTTGGGTATGGGTGTTGCTGGTGCCTGCCCACTGGGGCTGTTGCTGTGGTTTCCGCCTCTCCTTCACGGGAGTCTGTAGTGATTATTTTTAACAAAATATTAAACAAGGGTTTAAAATTCTTTTTATACTTAACATTGCATTTTATTACTGAGACATTCATAGTTTTTAAAAAGATTGACTGGAGAACTAACCTTAGGATTAACTGGAAAACAGAAAAAGTGGTTATTACTTCTCATTGTGATGTCATCCCCTCCCTCCCACTAGGGTCTATACTGAGTTCCATTTTCATTGTCTTCAAAGTCATGTAAGCTTGAGGAATGCCCACTAAAATATTAATTTGTTGTTATTCCTTCACGCATAGTATCATTTTAATAGGAAACATCTAAAAGAAAAAATGTTGACCTGGTTTAGTGGGGTCCTACTGTTTTGCCATATATCAAGTGCCACATTTCTTTTACTACTGCCTTTACCCCTACTCTATCCACATTTCCTATGTCCTGTGATATGCCATCTGATTCAGGAGTTTGCATTTTTCTTTGGCTAGGCCAGTAAATTGCCTTTGATATTTTAAAACTTGGGACAGAGAAAGGCAGTGTAGTTCTCTCCTCGGTTAAAGATACATTAAACTTGGGAATTATTAGTCTCCATGTTTACAACATGTGGGAGAAAGAAGAATGACACTGATACATAGAGACTAGAGATGTAAAAAGTTGGGGAAACATTTGAGATACTGATTCTGTAAGATTCATTTGAAGTGTGGTGAGGAAGGGAGGCCAAGTAGTTTTCCTGCCCTTCCCACAGCTGTTTTTAGCTTCTCTTTAGAGAACTGAAAACACCTTCAATGCTGCTCTTCAGAATCTTCCTCACCCAAATTATTTGGCCACTCATTTAATTCTGGCTTCCATCAACATTTTTTTTTCAGAGAGAGAGAAAGACAGAGGGGCACAGACAGACAGGAGGAGAGAGAGATGAGAAGCATCAACTCACAGTCATGGCACTTTAGTTGTTCATTAATTGCTTTTTCATATGTGCCTTGACTGAGGGGCCCCAATGAAGCCAGTGACCTTGGGCTCAAGCCAGCAACCATGGGTCATGTCTATGATTTCATGCTCAAGCCAGTGGCCCCACACTCAAGCTGGTGAGCCCATGCTCAAGCCAGCAAACTCAGGGCTTTGAACCTGGGTCCTCAGCACCCCAGGTTGATACTCTATCCACTACAACACCACCTGGTCAGGCTGCATTAACTTCTTGAAGTTCAATTTAGATGACATCTCATGGAAGACCCAAACTCTGTATTTCTCATTTCCTACCTGGGGATTACCTGAAATGCTACAGCGTGGGAATTTGTTCAATACTCTTGCATGCACAATATGGAAGTCCAAAAAACTTCATGTCCATGTAGCCACCATTGACCAATGAGAGACAATAGATAAAGACTTTCTTCTTTTGTCCCCAAGTACATTTTACAAGGGTCTCAGAAATGTTGAGCATCAGTCACCTAATTCCTAAGTTAGGGTGGCCAGTAACTCTTCCTTGAATTGGCTTTTCTTTCTTCCTTTTTGCTATTCTTCTGCCTCATACCAGGATCATATTCCCATATAAATTCTAAAAAATTCTTTATGCCGGACTCTGCTTTTGAGGGAACCCAAGCTAAGAGACCCAGTATCTCCTTCCTCTCTCAATCAAGTTATCTCAGAGTCTTCTCCTTCGGTGTCGCTTCCTGCAACAACACCATGGCAAAACTAACCCTTAATTTTCATATGTCCTTTAATCCAGTACACCAGGGAAGAATTAGAGAAGGTAGTTAAATGGAATGGAGTTTATAAATTATTTCCCCAGCATATCTAAAGCTGTCAAACTGCTCCGAAAGAACCTTTGGATGATTCTTAGTCTAAAGCTAATTATATTCTCTTGAAAAAGTTAATTCATGAAAAAGAAATTCAAAGAGAAATTCTTGAAAGTCTCTTTCATATGTAAAAACTTGAGTCTTACAGGATTCTGGAAGGTTCTCATAATTTCTCTCAGTTTCAAGATTCTTAAATGTGGGATTTTGTCTTCAGGGCACTTCCCTGTCTTTCTCTTACATTACACATCAGACTCTTTCTCAGGGCATTCAACTATTAAAGTGCACATTCTCTGGTGACTCATGGCTTCGTATTCAAAGTACCTCTGTCATCTGTAAAACTCTATACTGTGAATTAGCATCTGACTTTCTTGTCTTTGATGAGAACTGGTTATTCCTTCAATTCTTCCTTTTACTTTAATATCTCTCCAAAAATACAACTAGGAGAAGTGGAGAGAGCAAAAACTCATATGGTTAAAACAAAACTATTCTTTAAAAAATTCCTACATATTTGGTGTTGAAGAAAATATGGATTGATGGCCTAAACAATTCAAGATAACTGGAATCATTACTAAGAGCACACTCCTAACACCCTAAGCCATTTTGAAGAGTGAGAGTGTTCATGTGAAGTGAGAACTGACAGCAAAATCACAGCAAGGAACAGTTGTCAGGCAGAAGACAAATTTAGCTCCATCTATTGCATCTGGGCAGAGGAAAGGGGAGATGGTGGAATACTTCATAGTAGATCAGAAAGAATGATTTTAAAGTGTCTAAATGATCAAGGCTTTTGGGTAACAATGAGTCCCAAATTTGTCATTTGATTCAATTAATACTAAAAAGCTTCATAAAATCCTCTTCACTTAGTGGAATCAAGAAGGCAGTGATCCAGCCCTGGCTGGTTGGCTCAGTGGTAGAGCATCCACCTGATGTGTGGAAGTCCCGGTTTCGATTCCTGGTCAGGGCACACAGGAGAGGCACCCATCTGCTTCTCCACCCCTCCCCCTCTCCTTCCTCTCTGTCTCTCTCTTCCCCTCCCGCAGCCAAATATCCATTGAAACAAAGTTGGCCCAGGAGTTGAGGACAGCTCTGTGGCCTCTGCCTCAGGCAGCACCCCAGATAGGCAGAGCATAGGCCCCAAGTGGGCATGCCCAGTGGATCCAGGTAGAGCACATGTGGAAATCTGTCTGACTGCCTCCGCGCTTCTAAATTCAGAAAAATAAAAAAATAAAAAAAGGCAGTGATCTATGGCAAATATTTCTTGTGGAGTCCATTTTATTAAAGGAATAGTGCATTGTTAAGTTTTTCAGAAATTTGGGCAGTAGAAAATAACAACAGTAATTACCAGATATATTAAAATGCAGTTGTGGAATGTGTTTGCTTTAGAAGCAAAACTGAGTAACCACAAAAATAAAGACAAAGAAATTTTTGCAAAGCGTATGTCACCTTTGATTTTTAAAATATAGCTTTAAGATTTAGAAAAGATCAAAGGAGAAAGCAATAGAAGCTTCTGCAGGACTAAGTTTATGCTGGCTTTCCTAACAGGCAGCCAAGTTACAGGTCTCAACAAAGCAGGCAGGGAGGGAACAAAATAAAAAAGAGTAAGGTTCCTCTTTGATGAATGTACCCAGAATTTTGCAAACTAAAAAACACCTAGGAGAAAACTATTTTCATTTCCACCTCACATTAAGTAGTGTTTTTTTTGTAAATTGAACTTTTAATTTGAAATACACATGAAGGTAGGAATAAGACCCAGTATTTGCACTGGTGGCTTCTACGTGGTCCATTTTAGGGTCAACATGAAATCCCAGTGGACATAGTGTAACCTCTGTAGTACTAGGGAAAGGTGTAATCAAAGTGGACCCAACACAACCTGTTACCTAATTTTGCTCAACCTATCATTCCCTTTAAAAACAAGTGAGGGCTCCACTTTCTAAAACGTTACTATTTTTTGGCTAGTGTTACTGTTAATTTTTTACTTTTTTAAAAAAAATGTAGAAAAACCATTTAACATGAGATCCATGTTCTAAAATTTTAAGTGTACAATATGGTATGTTAACTGTAGGCACAATGTTGTACAGAAGATCTCTAGAACTTATTTATTTTGCATAAAAATTTTTATACTCATTGATAGCAACATCCAATTACATTTTGACAGTTTATAGTAGGTGATGAAAATGAAGAGGCATTTCCTATTAAAATGTTTTCTGAGCTTACAAAAAAATGATAATTTCTATGCGTAAAAACAACTGAAAAGCTGATAATTTCTTGCCCTAATATTTATAGCCATAAAAACTAAAAATTAAACAGTTATGAGGACTTGATGACTCAATATATTTATTTTTCCTATTTGCTTCTGTCACAAAGTTCCCACCCATTTTTTTTTTCAAATAATATTTTCCCTTTAAGGAAACAACTGGTGGAATATATTCTGAGATATGTCCTGAGGCCTTCCTCTTTTTCTATAGAACATTAGGCATTTCCCTTCAGGAGATAAATGGTGGGGCTGGTGCATCAATCCAGTATGACTAATCTTGTGTTCTTTTATTGCTGAGTTTAGTTCCCAAGAAATCCTTTTATGTGTTAGTTTGGAGAAACTGACTATCTTATTGGTGATTGCTCTCTTAACTTCCTGTTGAGTTATACAACTGTAAATTGTCCTGCACCAAAAAGAGGATTTTTTAAACAGGAATTTTCCTTTAAGTTGTTGAAATAATTATAGGAAATGTTAAAAGGTATTAATAACATTTCAGAGGCATTTACATTATGTACTCTGCAAAACAAATGGTCATTCCCAAGGCCAAAATACCAAGTACTAAAATTCTAATGACATTTTGGTACCTAGCTGAGTCATCTGAGAAAAAAGGAAACTGGCTTATTCTAGAGCTCACAAAATTTATCATACTCCAGGGTTTAAAACAAGGCAAAGAACTATTTTCTGTGCTATGTATTTCAGTAAATATGTCTGTGTCCCTAAAAAGATATTAGTTTTAAAGTCCCTAAAGACTTTGAGTTCCCTAAGACTTTTACATTTTGGGATGATTGTACCTTCCCTACACAGGAGAACAAAATCTATATATTTTCACAGAATTAAAAAATCTGTTACTTGGCCCTGGCCGGTTGGCTTAGTGGTAGAGCATTGGCCTGGCGTGCAGGAGTCCCGGGTTCAATTTTTGGCCAGGGAACACAGAAGAAGCACCCATCTGCTTCTCCACCACTCCCTCTCCTTCCTCTCTGTCTCTCTCTTCCCCTCCCACAGCCAAGGCTCCATTGGAGCAAAGTTTGCCTGGGCACTGAGGATGGCTCTGTGGCCTCTGCCTCAGGCACTAGAATGGCTCTGGATGCAACAGAGCGATGCCCCAGATGGGCAGAGCATCGCCCCCTGGTGGGAATGCTGGGTGGATCCCAGTTGGGCACATGCGGGAGTCTGTCTGACTGCCTCCCCATTTCCAACCTCAGAAAAAAAAAAAAAAAAAATCTGTTAGTTCATCTGTTTCCCATATTTACATGAACAGCATTTGCAATAACATTGATAAAGTAGTGATATACATGTTATGATAATAAAGTTATATCTCTTATTCCCTTTTATTTTTTATTGGAAAGAGGAGAGAATTTAAGAAATTAAGAAGTGAGGATGCTCTTGAAAGAATTTGATTAAAATAACCCTTGAAACTCTAGCTTATTTTATGGGCTCCCCCACCCCACTTTAGTGTCAATTCAGAAACTTAGATATGAGAAGGAGGTTGTAAAATATAAAAGAATCTATTCGGACTTTCCAGAAGGCCCTGTGATCATTGTTCTGCCACTCAATTTGAATCATATCTGACATGATTTCTGGGAAGCAAGGTATGAAATGGCTGGAAAAAAATGACCAAGCATTTCTGCCCTTCTCAGTTTTGCTGGGTACGAGAAGGAGAGGAAGACTACTCTCCTGCCATTCAGAATTGAGGTGGTACCACCTGAGGTTTCCAGTTTTAGAATATAATTCTTTGGGAAATTAGAAAATCTCTGAGCATCTGTCTCCCCTGGCATTTTAGTAAATTAATAATATTAAACATTTCTAAAATAAGAAGTGGGTTATAAGATATGACAACCTACCACGAGCATAATTTGCTCTGTTACCTTTTCCCCAAAGGGGACTCGTGAAGGCACAGTCCTACAGCACTAATGCTTATGAGCCCATAGTCCTGGAATAGCTATTTCCCACAGATTCAAGACAATGAAACTTCATTATCATGTATCCGTATTTAACTCCAATACTCAGGACTTGGATTTGTTTCAATGCCCCAGTCTAAACCCCTTGCCGCATTTTTTTTACCCAGGAAATAGCCCCCATTCATAATGCTAAAGGCTCTTGATTTTCTAGTCAGTTTGGCTGTTGGATACCCTTTATTTATTTATTTATTTATTTATTTATTTATTTACTTCCTAAGCTTTATATCTTGCCATATGAAATCCAAACTAAATTTCTCTAAAAGCACCAATGTTACATGTGGCACTTAGGATGAGTAGATAATTTTAGAATCAGTAGCTCTGATCTCAAGATACATATATTTCTTCTAAGTTTTCTATAAACAAGAATAAAAAAAATATTTTTAAATTTTCCAGAATTTAAGCCAATTTATCTGTGACTGATAAGATATTCAGTTCCTGGAGAAGAAAGTTATTTATTTATTATTTCAAGATACTAGATTTCTCACCAAGTTCCTTTAAAACCTGAAAGTTATGAAAGACAAAGCCTAAAATCTTTCCTGGTATAGATCAAATAACCTCATATATGTTTAATTTTTGTTACATAGTCAGTGTAATACAATAGAATGATTTCGAGGCATAAAGTTAGAATGATCTGGATTTAATTTTGAATCACTGCTCACAAGCTATTTGTCCTTGGAAAATTGTTCTCATCTGAAAAATGGGTAGTAATATTACCTAACTCACATAGTAGCGATGAAGATTAAGATTTTAACAAGCATTTTTAGTTGTATTTCCGAGATTCATTAATTATTTCTTCCTTGCCAATGAAGAACGACTTCCCCCCGGGACCTGTGTGGTTCTAAAGAAGTTGACCCGACCTTGTGTGTGTGGTCTAATCTAAACAATCCACATATCTAGCCCCTGGCCACAAAGATAGTTTCTGAAATGGTAGGAACTCAAATAAATCTCAGGACTTTTGTTGAATATGTGAGGACAGAGAAACTCTCTTTTCACCTATACAAGAAACAGAAAGTATATAGTTCTAGGCACTTGGAGCAAACATCTTAGGATTACATAGGAAACAACAGAAAGGCTGAATGTCAAGCTTTACTTGGTATTAGCCCAAACATTGGACTATCCAGTCACATAACTCAATAAATTCCCTTTCATTAAGCCAAACTGAGGAAGCTTTTCTTTTAATTTCTTATAAACCAATATGTTAAAGATGCAAGATATGATTGAAAGTGTGATTTTATGTTGTTTTCTACAATCCCTGGTCATATTCTTTAGAGAATAGACTTTCCCCCATGGCACTCTGTGAAAACACCAGAAGCCCCATTATTTCTCTGCTCATGCTCAGGTAATAAAAAATTGTACAGTCATTTTAAGTTATAAAACATAGCTTGAGTTCAGAAATATAAAGTCTTAAAAGTTCAAGATATTAAGCCATTCATCAATCTTTATTCAAAAGGGAGCCTTCTTCTCATCTCCAGCCTGTAACTGGCAAGCCTTTTCCATTCATTTACCTACTCCTCCTCACTTGATTAGCTGCTCTTGTGATCTCATCTGGGTCACAGGTAATGGGAGAAGAAAGATCAAGAGAATGAATGGAATTGGTCTTATTTGGCTGTTGGGTGGTAAAGTGGTATTCTGACTTCCCATTCTCTGGGCCACACATATGTTGAAAACAGACTCTCTTTTGTGGATACACCCAGTAGCTCTCCAGAAACCCTACTGGTCATCTCTGACCACACCTTCCACAGTCCATGAGACACATTTTCTTTGAATCACCCTTCTCCATTCCTCATTGGCTTTTGTTTCACCAGTGATTTCACTGTTAGGATTTCCTTATTTGTGGTAGGAGCTTTACTGACCATATTCAAAATTATTTTTTAATGTTTTAAGATCACCCATAAGTATACAAAAGTTGTAATAATATAAACTCATATTTGGAAACATTTTTTCTGCCACAATTTGTAATGTTTTTAAAATTCAGGAGATAAAAAAATGGTAATTGCGGATGACGTCAGAGTAATGGCGGGGTAGGAAGCGATACCGATAACTCTCCCCCAAAACTCAACAAGATCTTCAACCAGAAACAGAAAAACCTATCCTTGGAGCCTCCAGATGTTTTGCAATACACCCAAAGGTATGATTGAGTGAAAAATTGGCTAAATATATAACCAAACCCCGAAGGAAATAGGGAGTAAGAAATGCTCTGCCTTCCTCACTAACCTAAACAGGGCAGCTTTCACTGGAAACTGAGAATATAGAAACTAAGGCAGGCAAAGGGGGTGAATAGATCCAGGCCGCGGCACAAACAGCCGACCCAGGCTGTGGCACGGAGATCCAAGCCGAGGAAAAACTGTTCCTGTGACAACCCGGGCAATACAGCTAACACTCGCGCCAAACCCAGACAAAGAAAGACAAGCGGGGTAGCCATTTTCCCTGATCTCCTGGTCGGCGCGCGCAGATAGTGGGCGAGAGATTCATTCCAAAGCCCCGGGAGGGTGCACCCGTGTTACCCCACAGAGAGGCAGAGTCAGAGGCCTTTGTGTGGGCCGAAAGCCTCCGGGCCGCCCCAGTGCCCTGGGAGAGCCGCACACAGGGAGGGAGCGAGAACTAATTCCAATGCTGGAACTTTTCAGTGCAGGCGGGGGGTTTCACTCAGAGGGCAAGACTTCCGGCCTGACATTCTGGTCTGCGTGCATGGAGAGTGGGCAGGAGACTCCTCCCAGCACCTCGGGAGTGGAAGCCCGTGTTGTCCAATAGAGGGGCAGAGTCGGGGGCCTTTGTGTGGGCCGAGGGTGGAGACTCAGGCCCCCCCAGCGCTTAAAAAAGCCGCACACGGGGAAAGAGCGAGACCCAATTCCAACGCTGGAACTTTTCAGTGCGGGCGGGGGGTTTCACTCAGAGGGCGAGACTTCCGGACTGACATCCTGGTCTGCACGCGCAGATAGTGAGCGAGAGTTTCCTCCAAGTGCCCCGGAAGTGGGTGCCCGCCCGTGTTACCGGACAGAGTGGCAGAGCCAGAGGTCTTTGAGTGGGCAGAAGCCCTGCCTAATTATGCTAGCAGCTCTGACTGACTGAGCCTTCCCCAGAGCCCTGTGCTGAGTGGAAATAGAGTGGGGAGTTGCCAGGTCTTTGAGCCTCTTACTATCCAGGCAGAGGCAGCAGCAACCCCATAGCTGGATTATCAGCCTACTAATTGAGGAAGGAAAGACTAGGAGAGAGGCTCCAGGAACATTGACTCTCTCACTGTCGGAGCCTATAAATGCTAATGAGCCTCGACTGCCAACGAGACTGAAGCACAATACATGACATCGCCATAGAGACTTATCAACTGCAAACCTCTACCTGAGCATGCCAAAGGGGCAGAACCTGGGGTACAGAGTCACCAACCAGGAAGAGGAAGAGAAAAGAAAAAGCAAGAAGATAACCTCTCAAAATCAAGAATAATCCGCAGACTTTATAACCTATCCGATTTTATTATATTTGTTCATTTGTTTCTCTTATCTTCATCCTTGATTTTTTTTTTTCCTCCTCCAATTTGGTCGTTTAACTCTCTACCAGTCTTACTCTCTCCTCTCCTTGAACTACACTACCCATAAGTGTTACATCTCCCATTATCTTTTCTTTCCTCTTCCTTTCTCTCTATGAGGGTTGTACTCCAAAACCCTTAACTCTCTATCTCTCTCTCTCTCTCTCCTCTTTTTTCTTTTTTTTCTTTTAGTGGTGACCTCTTTTCTCTCTCTCTCTCTCTTTCTTTTCTCCCTCTATATTAGTTTCTTCCTTTCTCCTTTATATCTCCTCTCATACAAACCTCAATAACGAACAAATTATCTTATCTGGAAATCAAACTTATGTTTGTGGCATTTTGAGGGGGTTTTACTTCACCTTTTTAAATCACTAGCAGTGCTCCCATCCCTAGCTCTCCATTTTATCAAGCTCTTGTTCCACTAAATACAATAGTAATTTTTTAATTTGTCCCCCCATTTTCCTGTTTCCCTCTTATTCCTCTCATCATAACTCTTAGTCAACCAACACCTAAACGCAAATCATTTTATTCTTGATCTAAATTTTTTCATTATTTGCTTTTTATGGGTCCATACCCCCCTTTTTTATTTTTTATTTTATTTTATTTTTTATCATTTTTTTTCTTGCCCCTTTATTACTTTTCCCCAATTCAGGACCTCCATTACAGGCATTGTTTCTTCTACTAAATACAATATAATTCACACTTCACCACAAAATTTTCTCAAGAAAGAGGGGAGAGGAGAGGATAGGAAAAAAGGAGGGGGGAATAATTTTCTTTTTTTTAATTTTTATTTTATTTTATTTTTCTTTATTTCATTATTAATTTAAAAAAAACAGAACTTTTTTCGATTTTTTATTTTTTAAACTTTTTATTCTTTATTAAATCTCATTAATACTATCAACAAAACCACCCTCAGATGCCATTAAGAAAGAGAAAGTCGAATATCATGGATACAAAAGAAAGAGAGGTTACACAGATAGATGAGGAAAAATCTATGGAGAAAAAATTGAATATATTGGAAAGCTTGGAGCTAAGTGACAGAGAATTCAAGATAGAAATCCTAAAAATCCTCCGAGATATACAAGAAAACACAGAAAGGCAATTTAGGGAGCTCAGAAAACAACTCAATAAACACAAAAAACATATGTCCAAGGAAATTGAAACTATAAAAACAAATCAAAAAGAGATGAAAAACTCAATTCATGAGCTGAAAAATGAGGTAACAAGCTTAGCTAATAGAACAGGCCAGATAGAAGAGAGGACTAGTGAAATAGAAAACAAGCAACTTGAGGCACAACAGAGAAAAGAAGAAAGAGACTCAAAAATTAAAAAAAATGAGATAGCCCTACAAGAATTATCTGACTCCATCAGAAAGAATAACATAAGAATAATAGGTATATCAGAAAAAGAATAGAGAGAAAATGGAATGGAGAACATACTCAAAAAAATAATAGATGAGAACTTCCCAAGCCTGTGGAAAGAACTAAAGCCTCAAATTCATGAAGCAAACAGAACTCCGAGTTTTCTTAACCCCAACAAACCTACTCCAAGGCACATCATAATGAAATTGGCACAAACCAATGGCAAAGAAAAAATTCTCAAGGCAGCCAGGGAAAAGAAGTAAACAACATATAAAGGAAGGCGCATTAGATTAACATCAGATTTCTCAGCAGAAACTCTACAAGCTAGAAAAAAGTGGACCCCAATATTTAAAGTCCTGAAAAAGAGGAACTTTCAGACACGAATACTATACCCATCAAAGCTGTCCTTCAAATATGAAGGAAAAATAAAAATATTCACAGATACAGAAAAGATGAGGGAATTTATCATCAGAAAACCCTCACTCCAGGAATTACTAAAGGGGGTTCTCCAATCAGATACAAAGAACAAAAAAAAAAAAACAGAGCCACAAGTAAAAGCTCCAAGAAGAACACAATAAAACCAAATTTAAACTGTGACAACAACAAAAAGGGGGGAGAGGATGGAGATTAACAGTAGTAAAGGATGATGGAGTGCAAAAGTAATCACAAAATATTGCGTTACAATGAACAGGATAAAAACCCTTTTCATTACTTAAAGGTAAACACCATTGAAAAAACCACCACAGAAGCACATGAGATAAAAAAGATAGCAACAGAGGAAAGATGTATGAAATACAACCAAATAAAAACAAAAGATAGAAAAACGAAAGAGAAAGATCCAACAAGACACAAAACTAACAGAAAGCAAGATATAAAATGGCAATAGGGAACTCACAAGTGTCAATAATTACACTAAATGTAAACGGATTAAACTCACCAATAAAAAGGCACAGGTAGCAGAATGGATTAAAAAAGAAAATCCAACTGTATGCTGCCTACAGGAAACTCATCTAAGTAACAAGGATAAAAACAAATTCAAAGTGAAAGGCTGGAAAACAATACTCCAAGCAAATAACATCCAAAAAAAAGCAAGCGTAGCAATACTCATATCTGATAATGCTGACTACAAGACAACAAAAGTACTCAGAGACAAAAATGGCCATTTCATAATGGCTAAGGGGACACTGAATCAAGAAGACATAACAATTCTTAATATATATGCACCAAACCAAGGAGCACCAAAATATATAAGACAGCTACTTATTGACCTTAAAACAAAAACTGAGAAAAATACAATCATACTTGGAGACCTCAATACACCGCTGACGGCTCTAGATCGGTCATTCAAACAGAGAATCAACAAAGACATAGTGGTCTTAAACAAAACGCTAGAGCACCTCGATATGATAGACATCTACAGAACATTTCATCCCAAAGTGACTGAGTATACATTTTTCTCCAGTGTACATGGATCATTCTCAAGAATTGACCATATGTTGGGACACAAAAACAACATCAGCAAATTTAGAAAAATCGAAGTTTTACCAAGCATATTTTCTGATCATAAAACCTTGAAACTAGAATTCAACTGCAAAAAAGAGAAAAAAAATTCCCACAAAAATGTGGAAACTAAACAACATACTTTTACAAAATTAATGGGTCAAAGAAGAAATAAGTGCAGAGATCAAAAGATATATACAGACTAATGAAAACGACAATACGACATATAAGAATCTATGGGATGCAGCAAAAGCAGTGATAAGAGGGAAGTTCATATCACTTCAGGCATATATAAACAAACAAGAGAGAGCCCAAGTGAACCACTTAACTTCATACCTTAAGGAACTAGAAAAAGAAGAACAAAGACAACCCAAAACCAGCCGAAGAAAGGAGATAATAAAAATCAGAGCAGAAATAAATGAATTAGAGAACAGTAAAACTATAGAAAAAATTAATAGAACAAAGAGCTGGTTCTTTGAAAAGATCAACAAAATTAACAAACCCTTGGCAAGACTTACCAAGGAAAAAAGAGAAAGAACTCATATAAACAAAATCTAAAATGAAAGAGGAGAAATCATCACGGACACCGTAGATATACAAAGAATTATTGTAGAATACTATGAAAAACTATATGCTACTAAATTCAACAATCTAGAAGAAATGGATAAATTCCTAGAAAAATACAACCTTCCTAGACTGAGTCAAGAAGAAGCAGAAATCCTAAACAGACCTATTAGTAGAGAAGAAAGAGAAAAAAACATTAAAAACCTCCCCAAAAATAAAAGTCCAGGCCCTGACGGCTATACCAGCGAATTTTTATCAAAAATTCAGAGAAGTCTTGGTTCCTATTCTCCTCAAATTCTTCCAAAAAATTGAAGAAGAAGCAATACTTCCAAACACATTTTATGAGGCCAACGTAACCCTCATACCAAAACCTGGCAAGGATGGCACAAAAAAAGAAAACTACAGACCAATATCTCTAATGAATACAGATGCTAAAATACTAAACAAAATACTAGCAAATCGAATACAACAACATATTAAAAAAATAATACATCATGATCAAGTGGGATTCATCCCAGAATCTCAAGGATGGTTCAACATACGTAAAACGGTTAACGTAATACACCATATCAACAAAACAAAGAACAAAAACCACATGATCTTATCAATAGACGCAGAAAAGGCTTTTGATAAAATACAACACAATTTTATGTTTAAGACTCTCAACAAAATGGGTATAGAAGGAAAATATCTCAACATGATAAAGGCTATATATGATAAACCATCAGCTAACATCATATTAAATGGCACTAAACTGATGGCTTTCCCTCTTAAATCAGGAACAAGACAGTGTTGTCCACTCTCTCCACTCTTATTTAATGTGGTACTAGAAGTTCTAGCCAGAGCACTCAGACAAGACAAAGAAATAAAAGGCATCCATATCGGAAAAGAAGAAGTAAAGGTATCACTTTTTGAAGATGATATGAACCTATACATCGAATAATCCAAAGAATCCACAAAAAGACTACTAGAAACAATAAGCCAATACAGTAAGTTCGCAGGATACAAAATTAACATACAGAAGTCAATAGCCTTTCTATATGCTAACAATGAAACAACTGAGAACGAACTCAAAAGAATAATCCCCTTCACGATTGCAACAAAACAAATAAAATACTTAGGAATAAACATAACAAAGAATGTAAAGGACTTATATAATGAAAACTATAAAGCATTGTTAAGATGCCCTGGCCAGTTGGCTCAGCAGTAGAGCGTCGTCCTGGCATGCGGGGGACCCGGGTTCGATTCCCAGCCAGGGCACATAGGTGAAGCGCCCAATTGCTTCTCCCTCCTTCCTCTCTGTCTCTCTCTTCCCCTCCTGCAGCCAAGGCTCCATTGGAGCATAGATGGCCCGGGCGCTGGGGATGGCTCCTTGGCCTCTGCCCCAGGCGCTAGAGTGGCTCTGGTCACGGCAGAGCGACCCCCCGGAGGGGCAGAGCATCGCCCCCTGGTGGGCAGATCATCGCACCTGGTGGGCGTGCCGGGTGGATCCTGGTCGGGCGCATGTGGGAGTCTGTCTGTCTCTCTCTGTTTCCAGCTTCAGAAAAATACAATAGGCCCTGGCCGGTTGGCTCAGCGGTAGAACATCGGCCTAGCGTGCGGAGGACCCCGGTTCGATTCCCGGCCAGGGCACACAGGAGAAGCGCCCATTTGCTTCTCCACCCCTCCGCCGCGCCCTCCTCTCTGTCTCTCTCTTCCCCTCCCGCAGCCAAGGCTCCATTGGAGCAAAGATGGCCCGGGTGCTGGGGATGGCTCTGTGGCCTCTGCCCCAGGCGCTAGAGTGGCTCTGGTCGCAACATGGCGACGCCCAGGATGGGCAGAGCATCGCCCCCTGGTGGGCAGAGCGTAGCCCCATGGTGGGCGTGCCGGGTGGATCCCAGTCGGGCGCATGCGGGAGTCTGTCTGACTGTCTCTCCCTGTTTCCAGCTTCAGAAAAATGCAAAAAAAAAAAAATAAATAATAATAATAATTTACTAGAAAAATACAATAAATAAATAAATAAATAAATAAATAAATAAACCATTGTTAAGAGAAATCGAGAAAGATATAATGAGATGGAATAATATTCCTTGTTCTTGGTTAGGAAGAATAAATATAATCAAGATGGCTATATTACCCAAAGCAATATACAAATTTAATGCAATTCCCATCAAACTTCCAATGACATTTTTTTAAAGAAATAGAGCAAAAAAATCATCAGATTTATATGGAACTATAAAAAACCCCAAATAACCAAAGCAATCCTAAAGAAAAAGAATGAAGCTGGGGGCATTACAATACCTGACTTCAAACTCTATTATAGGGCCACGACAATCAAAACAGCATGGTATTGGCAGAAAAATAGACACTCAGAACAATGGAACAGAGTAGAAAGTCCAGAAATAAAACCACATATATATAGTCAAATAATTTTTGATAAAGGGGCTAACAACACACAATGGAGAAAAGAAAGCCTCTTCAATAAATGGTGCTGGGAAAACTGGAAAGCCACATGCAAAAGAATGAAACTGGACTACAGTTTGTCCCCCTGTACTAAAATGAACTCAAAATGGATCAAAGATCTAAATATAAGACCTGAAACAATAAAGTACATAGAAGAAGACTTAGGTACTAAACTCATGGACCTGGATTTTAAAGAGCATTTTATGAATTTGACTCCAATGGCAAGAGAAGTGCAGGCAAGAATTAATGAATGGGACTACATCAGCCTACGAAGTTTTTGCTCAGCAAGAGAAACTGAAACTGATAACAAAATAAACAGAAAGCCAACTAAATGGGAAATGATATTTTCAAACAACAGCTCAGATAAGGGCCTAATATCCAAAATATACAAAGAATTCATAAAACTCAACAACAAACAAACAATCCAATAAAAAATGGGAAGAGGACATGAACAGACACTTCTCCCAGGAGGAAGTACAAATGGCCAACAGATATATGAAAAGATGCTCATCTTCTTTAGTTATTAGAGAAATGCAAATCAAAACTGCAATGAGATACCACCTCACACCTGTTAGATTAGCTATTATTAACAAGACAGGTAATAGCAAATGTTGGAGAGGCTGTGGAGAAAAAGGAACCCTCATCCACTGTTGGTGGTAAAGTAAAGTAGTACAACCATTATGGAAGAAAGTATGGTGGTTCCTCAAAAAACTGAAAATAGAACTACCTTATGACCCAGCAATCCCTCTACTGGGTATATACCCCAAAAACTCAGAAACATTGATATGTAAAGACACATGCAGCCCCATGTTCATTGCAGCATTGTTCACAGTGGCCAGGACATGGAAACAACCAAAAAGCCCGTCAATAGACGACTGGATAAAGAAGATGTGGCACATATACACTATGGAATACTACTCAGCCATAAGAAATTATGACATCGGATCATTTACAACAAAATGGTGGGATCTTGATAACATTATACGAAGTGAAATAAGGAAATCAGAAAAAACCAGGAACTGCATTACTCCATACGTAGGTGGGACATAAAAGTGAAACTAAGAGACATTGATAAGAATGTGGTGGTTATGGGGGGAGGGGGGAAAGGGAGAGGGAAAGGCGGAGGGGGAGGGGCACAAAGAAAACTAGGAAGAAGGTGACAGAGGACAAACTGACTTTGGGTGATGGGTATGCAACATAATTGAAAGACAAGATAACCTGGACTTGTTGATCTTTGAGTATATGTATCCTGATTTATTGATGTCGCCCCATTAAAAAATAAAATTATAAAAAAAAAAAAGGTAATTGTGGAATAGTCAGGGAATGTCAAGTACAGGCTAGGGAATATGGCCAATATGTGGTAACAACTCTGTTGTGCCCAATGGATGCTGGAAGTGTCAGGGGGAACACTTTGTAAAGTGTATGACTATCTGACCACTATCCTGCACCCCTGAAACTAATACACAATAATACTGAATACAAACTTTAATTGAAAAGTAAAATTAAAATATTTTAAAAATCATAAAGACAAACATCAAAGCTAATCTAAATGGCTTGACAATTAGGGGGGAAAAAAACCATGATTTAGAAAACAAGTAACACTAACTAAAACTAAAAACAGCTCAAACTGTATAAACACACAAGAACTGTAGCAAATCTGTTCCTGTGATTCACTCAATTATTAATACCTGAAAAAACTAATATCTGGGAATATTCATTTTTAACCAGATGGTAGTTTTAATTTGCTTTTGATAAAATCCCTAGTATCACCCATGGACTGAAGATGGTTATGTGATTCTAGGGCCTCCGCCTTATGCTCTCCCTGACTTCACAAAATTACTATTGGACCTCGGCTTCAGTTTCTTTTATAGCTTTATCCCCCCCCCCCTTTTTTTCTTATCTTATATTTGTTAAGGAGTTACTCTAAGGAATGATGTTTTTATCTGTGTGGTTTTTTTTCATTTATTATCTGTCCATTTTATTTGTTGGCATTTTTTTCCATCATTATACCCCAGCATGGTGCCCTACACATAGTAGGTGCTCAGTAAATGTTGTTACATATATATTTAGGCACTAGGCTGTTTCACATTCATCCTCACGCAGCCCAGGCAGGGAAGTAGCTCTCTTGAGCAAATTTTGGAGATGAAAATTTGAGTCCTGGAGACAGGAACTGACCTCTGAAATTCATGGAGTTCTCTAGACACAGAGGTAAGATTTGAAACCTGGTCTGTTATTGCAAAGCCTGTGTATGCTCTTCACTTCTGGGTCTTACTAACTCTGGCAGAGAGAAGAAAAGGCAGAGTCAGGAGCCTCTGAGAAGGGCTACTAGGGCAGAATAGGGACCAGTTTGCCATCCCCCCATCCTGCCAGGTGGGTCCCAGTCACCCAGCTCTTTCAACATGGCGTCCCATTTGGTGTTCACTGCACCAGAGCCCAGAGGGACATTTCTAGAGACATTCTTTCTTCTGAGCCACTACTGTACAAGCAAGTATGGAAGCCCTACTTTTTTCCCCAAAATTATGCTATTGTGTACAGCAACTCTAAAAAAAATGTACAGTTATCATTCTACCTCAAATTCTGCAATTCAACAGTTACAATTTTCAATTTCCAATGTCAATATTTCTGTAATTCTACTTGAGTATCAGATTATTCCTAAAGTTTATTTTAGTTAGAGTAAGGGGTAACCTTCTTTTGGACATCAAGAGTGTGGCATCTTGGCTCATATTAATTTTTATAATGTAGCTTAATGGGTTTTAGCATGGGACTTAGAACCTAAATATTCTTGGAGGCAGGTACACAAAAGCTACCAGTTTCCTTATTTTTCTAGTCCTATTGTAGCATAGAGGCAGAAGTAAGCCAAGTACGGTCAGTAGTCTAAAATATTTTTCATATGAATTAATAACCAATCCCATGTAATATATTCACTCCTTTACCTCCATATTTTAGTTGGTTTGAAGTTAGTACAGGTTGCAAAGTGTGCATTTAGATTTTCTGTGAGTGATTGCTTTCTAATTGGTATCATTTTTCTGGCCAAAGGACTAACAAGGAGAGGGAACTAAGTGTTAACAGTCCCCAGGAACTTTATATCCTTAGAAATCCCCTTGTTGCAGTACTATTATTGCCCTGCACTGTGTGGGCCACCTATCCCATGGCTACCATCTCGCCAAGAGAAGCCTTCTCAAAGAAATACCCATGGAATCCCTGAGCATTCTGAAGCCATCCTTCCTGTCTCACCCATTACCCATGCCTCAGCATCTGCACTCCCCTGGCAGATTTTACAAAGGGCTGTACACCAGGAGAGGGAAAGTAATGATGTGTGTCTTATGGGTGCAACTCACATTTCAAACTTGCCTAAAATTTCAATAAATGAAAGGACTTGTTAAACCATAACAAAGCCTAAATAAAAGGAAACATTAAATTTTAAAATGAATAAAAGCTATCATTAGGTGTAACCTAAACAGTCTGTGTGTGGTCTCTCGGAATGACAAGTAAACAATAAACATTAAATGTCAAGCAACTTCAACAAAAAGTGCTTCTACGCATGTGCAAAGGAGATGCTGCCGCCAGCACCAGCTCACAGAAGCACTGAGGGGCAGTCCTGCGCATGACCCACCAGATTTGCCTGTATTTCCTCCTTCAGTAAGGCTGACGGGAATTGTCTCTCTCTAATTGAATATCCAGTGGTCTTTCACTTTCTTTTGGGTTGTGTACTTAACAAAGTACTTGAAGGAATTGTTGAAAAAACTAGTCCCCATTTAGATTGTTTTAGTGGTAGAACATGAAAGCCAAAAAAAAAAAAAAAAATGCAGTACCAACCTCCATAGCACATATTCATATTAAAAATGGAACTGTCCACTCTACCATGACAGGGTCATGCAATGATAAATACCTGAGTTGTTTCCTAATTTCTCCTTCCCATGAATCAGGAACCCCAAACTCCAATGCCCACCAGGATCAGACGATTTACATAAACGAGGAAGGTGGCTCGTATAAAATAGGTATTGGACTGGCTATAGAGAGATGAGGGTTTAGAATAGTGGTGAGTGTATACCAATCTCCAGGGTACATCCATTCTCTGACTTGTAAAATCTGTGCTGCCCAAACAAAGCATATCTCCAAGCTGGCTATTTTTTATCTTGATGGGAATAAATCAAAATTAATCAGAAGAGTTTAAGAAAGCCAATATTTTACCAACCATAGTTTGGTTAAAAGTCCAAGTCCACTAAAAGAGATAAAATACGAGGAATTAAATGTGAAATAATGTCTTTGTCAAAAGCCTGCCTTGACTTCAGCTGTTTACACTGATCTTAGCACAAGGTACCCAGCAAGTATAACCATAGTGCCCAGGTCTAAAGAAACATGTTTTTCAAAGGAAGCAGTAGAGAGTTTTAATGAGCTACTTTTCTGTCCATAGGTCACAGGCTATTCATATATATTATCTATTTTCATTATAATGATTCAGTTATTATTGATATAATGATTCTCTGAAGATGGTTATTATCTACATTGACAAGGAGGCTGAGATTCAAGGAGGTCAAGTGACTTCTGATAGAGAAGGCTCTAAAACTCAATCTTAGCTATATAGGTTTTTATTTTCCCTAAACTGTATTAATTCCTGAAGTTTGAAGAAGATATTATACTTATGACAGTTCTTCAATATTTGGGTTCTTATTTTCTGTTAATGTAAATTTACAAATTAAGAATTGTGGTCACAGTCATTGAGCAAGTCCAAACTTATAGAAATAGATATTGTCACCCCTGGTGCTTCTTTATTAAGTACAAACATAGCACAATTAGAGAGTTAAGAGACATACCGCCTTTAGTTTCCTTTTGCCTCGTTAGCTGATTTGAAGAAAGGGTAGTCCTCACTGACTTGTTGTCCAGATGATGAAGTTGGCACAGAAGGGTCTGTGTGGACTAATTGGAAAGAGTGGTGGCTGGTTGTCAGACAAGCTGCCAGCCCCCTTCCTTCCTGGGGCTCAAGTGCATAATAGGAGTAACTACACAAGGCTGTGAACTCTTTCTTGCAGAATTCTTGCATTTCAGTTGTTGGCCTAAAAATAATGCAATCATGCTCATAAGGAACCTAAATCTCAAGTTTAATCAGTAGAGAAAACCTCTTGCCACTTTACAGGAAAAATTAACAGAGCCCTCATTTTCCTTTCTATTTCCTCTTCTCCTTCCTTCTTCCTCTATAAGGTTCAAATATTGTTTTGTGTTTATATATTTTTACAATGTAAAGTTCAACTCGATTTCATGTTTCATTGTGCTCAAAATTTTGATCCTATACAGATTAAAATTTTTATTAATATTTTTGAAAGAGATTTTTTTCCCACAGAATCACTTGAATGAAAAGCACTCTAAATGTCATAAATAGACGTCATTTCTGAATGGCTAAAACATGGTTTTGAGGTAACATCGCATTAGCTCCATAGCCTACTCCTGACACTTCCTCTACCAAGTTCTTGATACTTAATAGACATGTGACCTTAGTTACTGAAACTCCCTGTGCCTCCTCTCTAAAACAGTGACAGTAATAGTAATAAATAATTTTCTGAGCACTTAGAATATAAAGCATTTAGAACAATGTCTGACAACACATAGTAAATTACTATAAAATGTTTGTTATTACTGTTAATATTGGTGTAACTTAGGCAAGTTACTCAAACGTCTTATGAGTTCATATTTTTATCTGAAAATTGGAATAAAAGTACTTTCTTCTTAGGTGCGTTGTGTAAATTTTAACTGATGTAATCTATGTAGAGTTTCCAGCAAACGTGTTCATCCAGCTCAGCATCCGACTGGTTAATTTTTGGTATCAGAAATCCTTATGTATAAGTATAGGCACCTTATTTTTTTTTAAGTTATTTGGGATAAAAAAGGGTAAATTTCTGTAATCCATCAAAATTGTACCTATTTTGTTTTGTCAAATCAGCAAAATATATATATTTTTTGGTGTACCACAGAATTTTAGTAATTAGTTTATATACCATGAGATAAAAAAGGTTGAAAACCCTTGACTTAGCTAGAATGTACACTTCCCATGCAAACTCCAAACCCTGATCTCTTCATTTCCAAACTTTTTTACCTTTACCTCATCTCATCAGCTTGCCTTTACACTTATCCCCTGGACCTTGACAAACATGAAAGAGAAGGATCTATAAAGTTTGAGATTCTAACATCTTCAGTCTCTGATCACAGATTTTTTGCCTTGTCATTTCTCTGTTTGGTAAAACCCTGACATTGGATCTAGTTGTCAGCCTACCTGCCCTTGCATTGAGGTAGCCATGCCATCTTGGGGAGAATCACACAATCGCAAAGACTAGTGCCACCAAATAATCATAACTACCAACTAATTGGATAACAGTGCCTGGCAATCGTCTCATTCTCTTAGTCAATGCTCTTTCTTATGCCTTTTGGTGATTATTCAAACCATTGTCATTTCCTTCAAACCTTCCATTTTGCTCTTAGAATATAACCAACTTAACAAAAGCAGTAGAAGTTTCCAAGCTAGAATTCTACCAGTATGAGCACAGGCAAGTGGACAGGCACTAACATATTGTCTCCTTCTTTTACATTTGCCAATTTCTTCTCCAGACCATCCAGTATAGAAGCTGGGCTCTTGCTATCTTTCTAATGTGGATTCTGTTCCTGCTTATCACAAAAAAATGCTGTCCCTGTCATGGAGAAAATGCTTCAGAATAAAGAAAGCTAGCCACTCCATTTGTACTCTTTACTGCTTTTCTTCCTTTCTCCTCCAGAACTTAGCACTACTTGTCTCCCTATTTGTTTTTCCTCACAGACATGAAATATGTTCATTTTTCTTGATATTAATAGGAAAAAGTCCTCCTTTTGAAAATTAATGATAGTCATGAATTCTTTCCCTCTTTATTCACTGAGTCCTTCTAACTTTAGTCGTAACTCCAAATTCCAATCCAATTTATCTATCTCTCTTGTAACTATATCTCATCATCATCTCTACCTCAATCACTGCCTGCAATCTTGCCTTCATTGGTCCTCCTGCTGCCATATTTGTTCTCTCTAATACATTTTCTGCCTTCTCATGGAATTAATAACTTCAATTAAAAATAGTGTTATATCACTCTTTTTTTTAGAAATACACTAATGAATTCCTAATGCCTACAGAATAAAGACCAAATGTCTTAGCATTTCAAGTCAGTTTTTCTTTCTATACCTTCTGTTTATTTTATTAGCCTCATCTCTCACCACTGTACCCTTACACCTTTAACTTCAATGAGACACAGCCTTTTGCAGCTTCCTGAACATACCACGGTCCCTTTTGCCTCAGGACCTCCATGATTTCTGTTCACACTGCCTAAATTCCCCTTTCTGATCCCAACTTAGTGAGTCCTAACTTGTCTTTCTGTTCTTAGCTTAAATGTTGCCTCCTCTAGGAAGCCTTTGCAGACTTCTTATGACTGTTAGATACCTCCATGTTCTTCCATAACACCCTATTTTTACCTTCATCTTCCCCAAAATGGTATTATACAACATTGTAATTGCCTGACAAATTTTCCAAGTTCTTATTGGACTTCTTGAGGACACAGATAACAACTTGTGCATTTTTCTGTCCCTAGTGTGCTGAGCACATAGCAAGTGCTAAAAATATTAGTTGATTTAAATCAAAAAATTTTTTAAAATAAATTTTTATTAATGGTAATGGGATGACATTAATAAATCAGGGTACATATATTCAAAGAAAACATGTCTAGGTTATTTTGTCATTAAATTATGTTGCATACCCCTCACCCAAAGTCAGATTGTCCTCCGCCACCCTCTATCTAGTTCTCTGTGCCCCTCCCCCTCCCCCTAACTCTTTCCCTCCCTCCCTCCCATGTCCTCCCTCCCCCCACCCCTGGTAACCACCACACTCTTGTCCATGTCTCTTAGTCTCGTTTTTATGTTCCACCAATGTATGGAATCATATAGTTCTTGTTTTTTTCTGATTTACTTATTTCACTCTGTATAATGTTATCAAGTTCCCACCATTTTGCTGTAAATGATCTGATGTCATCATTTCTTATGGCTGAGTAGTATTCTATAGTGTATATGTGCCACATCTTCTTTATCCAGTCTTCTATTGAAGGGCTTTTTGGTTGTTTCCATGTCTTGGCCACTGTGTACTAAAATTAATTCAAAATGGATCAAAGACCTAAATATAAGACCTGAAACAATAAAGTACATAGAAAAAGACATAGGTACTAAAATCATGGACCTGGGTTTTAAAGAACATTTTATGAACTTGACTCCAATGGCAAGAGAAGTGAAGGCAAAGATAAATGAATGGGACTACATCAGAATAAAAAGTTTTTGCTCAGCAAGAGAAACTGATATCAAAATAAACAGACAGCCAACTAAATGGGAAATGATATTTTCAAACAACAGCTCAGATAAGGGCCTAATATCCAAAATTTACAAAGAACTCATAAAACTCAACAACAAACAAACAAACAATCCAATAAAAAAATGGGAAGAGGACATGAACAGACACTTCTCCCAGGAAGAGATACAAATGGCCAACAGATATATGAAAAGATGCTCAGATTCATTAGTTATTAGAGAAATGTAAATCAAAACTACAATGAGATACCACCTCACCCCTGTTAGATTAGCTATTATCAACAAGACGGGTAATAGCAAATGTTGGAGAGGCTGTGGAGAAAAAGGAACCCTCATTCACTGTTGGTGGGACTGTAAAGTAGTACAACCATTATGGAGGAAAGTATGGTGGTTCCTCAAAAAACTGCAAATAGAACTACCTTATGACCCAGCAATCCCTCTACTGGGTATATACCCCAAAACCTCAGAAACATTGATACGTGAAGACACATGTAGCCCCATGTTCATTGCAGCACTGTTCACAGTGGCCAAGACATGGAAACAATTAAATCAAATTTTTATCTGGAGATCTGGGCCTAGTCTGCTTAGCCTGTGTATCTGAGTCCCTTTCCTTATAACCTACTTAGAAAATGTTCCCTGGGAGTGGTTTTCTGTCTTAACTTTGTCAATTTTCCCTCTGGGCCTTAGACCTTATCCAACAGCACCATCTGGTAGCTAGAGCCATAATCCATACTGACAAACTTTTTGGTGTTAACTACTTGCTTCTGCATTTCTAACGCAGGTTAGGGTAGTGGAATTAATCATGGGCTCTGCACACAGACTCAGATGTTAATCCCATTCTAGCATTTGCTAACTCTGTGATTTTGACTGAATATCTTAGCTTCTCTGAGACTCAATTTTCTCACAGGTAAAATAAGGTAAGAACACATATGTATGTATTGCTGTGGGAGTAAAATGAGATTATAATATCCACTGCCTCATTTAGTATTCAATAAATATTCATTTCCTTTATCTCTGACTTTCCTCCTGCTGAGTTCCCCTAGACAATAATAAAAATAATAAATGCTTTTCTAAAAAGATACACCATACTTCTTTCTAAAGATATATTTTTAACATTCAATATTATCTTATGTTAGCTTCAAGTATACAGCAGAGTAGTCAGATAATTATATAATTTATGAATTAGTTACTCTGATAAATTTAATACTCACCTGGCACCATACATAGTTATTACAATAATATTGACTATATTTCCTATGCTGTATTTTACATCCTCATGATTATTTTGTAACTGCCAACTTGAATTTCTTAATCCCTCCACTTCACCATACTTTTCTTTACATTCTCAGAGTTCACTGCTAGCCTGTTCTTTCCACTATGGTTTGTTCTCATGATCCTTGGATACTATGTTCTGAATACCAAACTGGATCTGACAAGTATAGCTCCTGACTGAGTAAAGTGAGTCAAGACTGTGTCCTGACCCTCAAAATTGGTGATTTCACTACATTTGCTCAATATAGAATCGAATGTATTCGAAGTATATGTTGTTGTTGTTGTTATCAACATTCAAACTGAGGAAAGTGAAGAATATTATTTTGGTTGCTGGCTTTCTCCAGTATATCAGACAGGAATACATTCTTTCACAAACAACAGAAAACATGACTATTGTAACTTAAATTAACAAAGGTTTATTTTTTTTTAAATAAAAAGAAGTCCAAAGGTAGATAGTGTCAGGCTGGGGTCACTACTTAGTATCAAATTAATACTGCCAACAGGACTCTAAGTTATCTCTGCCCTGCTCTGCTATCTTCAGCATATTGTTCTTAAAATAGTCGATTCATGATTGGATTGTGGCTATTGTCTTCAAGGTCCTACAAGCATAAATCATGAGCAGAAAGAGGGAGAAATATACCACAGAAGCCCCTCACCAGACTGCTACTAGTTATGTAAGTGTGAAGTCTGTTACAGTCTTCACTAGAGTAAAATCAGGTTTATGAGTTACTGCATTCCCTTTTGAAGTCTCTAGGGTAAAGTCTGACCCTTGCCATTTACAAGTTCGTAAGACTGCCTGAGTTCCTTGGCTAATGTCCTCCTCTCTCCATCTTCAAAACCAGCAATGTAGCATCTTTCTCTCTTTCTCTGACATAGTCAAGAAAGTTTCTTTGCTTTTAAGGATTTATATGATTAGGTTTATCCCACCCAGATAATCCAAAGTAATAGACCCATCTCTAGGTCCTTAACTTTAATTATAACATAAATATTCACAGGTAAGAATTAGAATGTGAATATCTTTTTCGGGACAATTATTCTTCCTACAATAACTGCCAATTTCAGTTCTATATTTTGGAAATTTTTGGTGTGAATTACCAAACTTTATAATAACTTCATAAAAACAATTGACTATCAAAAGACTTTAGATACAGTATGGGATGAAGACAGCTTCAAAGAGCCCTTTAGAGTAAAATATTTGTCTCTTAGTACACCACTCAGGAAAGTTCATACATTCTTTTAGGAGTTATTTGAAAACTTCACTCCAGGTTGGTATAAAACACCATTAAGTCATCTTATGTTCTTAATGGGCCTCTGAATTTGCAGAAATTCTCAGGACACAAATATAGCCTGAAACAAGTTTTTGAGACTAGGTATGATATAATCTAGTGGTCTAAAATTTTTTCTAGTTTAAATATAGGAATTACAGCTCATGTGGCCATAAGTCCAGCTGACAATGATTAGTTATCCCTACATCAATTCCCTTTATGTGTCCTCTGAGTTCTCCTATGAATGAGACATATATCAGATGAAATATTATTGGTTCCTAAATCATATCCAATACTTTTTAGCACTTTTGTTGTAATGTTGGATATGAGAAGTGGCCAAGAACACTACAAATGACATGGTAGGGGAAAGAGCTCCAAGGAGTAGAAATACTAGAATTATTTTTTATATTCTTGGAAATTATTCTTTTCTCTCTCTTTTTTTTTAATTCAGAAAATTAAGTTTTACAGGGTAACATTGGTCAACAAGAGTACACAAATTCTGGGCAAATAACTTCACATTATTTGAACAGTCGATTGTGTTGTATATCCATCACCCAAAGACAATCATCCTACATCACCTTATATTTTTTCCTCTTTATACCCTTCCCCTAATCTACTTCCCCCTTTTTCTCCCCCCATGCCCTCCCCTGATAACTTCTGCACTTTTACCTATGTCTGTGAGTCTCAATTTCCTATCCCACCTATGTATGGACTCATACAGCTTTTAGCTTTTTCTGATTTATTTATTTCACTCAGTATCATGTTATCAATGAAATGGAAAAATGTTATTATAAATAATTCTATGTCATCGTTGCTTATGGCTGAGTAGTATTTATTCCATTGTATATATGTACCACATCTTCTTTATCCAGTCCTCTATTGAAGAGCATTTTGGTTGTTTCCATGTCTTGGCCATAATACTGTGATGAACATGGGGGTGCATGTGTCTTTACCAATGTTTTTGAGTTTTGGGAGTATATACCCAGTAGAGAGATTGATTGCTGGGTCGTATGGTAGTTCTATTTTTAATTTTTTGACCAACCACCATACTTTCTTCCACAATGGTTGCACTAATTAACATTCCCACCAACAGGGAATGAGGGTTTCTTTTTCTCCACAGCCTCTCCAACACTTGTTATTACCTGTCTTGTTGATAATAGCCAATCTAACAGGTGTGAGGTGGTATCGCATTGTAGTTTTGATTTGTATTTCTCTAATAGCTAGTGAAGATGAGAATCTTTTCATATATCTGTTAGCCATTTGTAATTTTTCTTGAGAGAAGTGTCTGTTCATGTCTTCTTTCCATTTTTTTCTTGGATTGTTTGCTTGTTTGTTGCTGAGTTTTGTGAGTTCTTTATATATTTTGATATTACCCCTTATGCCAGCTGTTGTTTGCATATCTAATCTCCAATTTATCTGGCTATCTGTTTGTTTTGTTTTCAGTTTCTTTTGATGTGCAGGAGCTTCTTAGTTTGATATAGTTCATCCTTTTTTTTTTTCTTTTAGTTTCCTTGCCTTTGGGATCAAATTCATAAAATGTTCCCTACAGCCAAGGTTCTTGAGTTTAGTACCTATCTTTCCTTCTATGTAATTTATTGTTTCAGATCTTATATTTAGGTCTTTGATCCATTTTGAATTAATATTTGTGCAAGCGGACAAACTGTAGTCGAGTTTCATTCTTTTGCATGTGGATTTTCAGTTTTCCCAGAACCATTTATTGAAGAGGCTTTCTTTTCTCCATTGTGTATTTTGGCTCCTTTATCAAAGATGATTGACCCATATATATGTGGTTTTATTTCTGGGCTCTTGACTTTATTCTACTGGTCTGTGTGGCTATTTTTCTACCAATACCAAGCTGTTTTGTTTATCATGGCTTTGTAGTGTAATTTGAAGTCAGGTATCGTAATGCTTCAACTTTGTTTTTTTCCCTCAGTAATATTTTGGTTATTCAGGTTTTTTTATGGTTCTATATAAACCCAGTGATTTTTTGTTCCATTTCCTTAAAAAAATGACATTGGAATTTTGATGGGAATTGCATTAAATTTGTATATTGCTTTGGGTAATATGACCATTTAAACTGTATTTGTTCTTCCTATCTAAGGACATGAGATATTTTTCCATTTCATTGTGTCTTTTTTTATTTCCTTTAATAATGCCTTGTAGTTTTCAGTATAATAAGGCCTTTACATTCTTTGTTATGTTTATTCCTAGGGATTTATTTTTTTTGCAAAGGAATTATTTTTTTAGTTTATTTTTCAAAGTTTTATAATTGGTGTATATAAAAGCAATAGGCTTCTGTATATTAATATTGTATCTTGCAACCTTACTATATTGGTTTATTGTTTCTAAGCGTCTTTCTGTGAAGTCTTTGAGGTTTGAGGTTTCCTATATACAGGATCAGGTCATTTGCAAAAAGTGAAACCTTTATGTCTTCTTTTTCAGTATGAATGCCTTTTATATCTTTATCTTGTCTGATTGCTCTGGCTAGAATTTCTAGCACTATGTTGAATAGGATTGGAGAGAGTGGGAAACCTTGTCTTGCTCTTGATTTTAGAGCAGGGGTCGGGAACCTAAGGCTCGTGAGCCAGATGTGGCTCTTTTGATGGCTGCATCTGGCTCACAGACAAAATTTTAATGAAAAAAATAATAACGTTAAAAACATAAAACATTCTCATGTATTACAGTCCATTCATTTCCTACCACTCATGTTCATGTTTGTGGGTGGCTGGGGCCAATCACACCTATCTTCCGGGACAACACCAAATTTTTATTGGCTAAAGCCTAATGTACATGAGTCGTTGTGAGGTCAGGAAGTAAACTTCCCTCCTTTTAATCAAATATTTAGCTAGCTAATTGCAGAAACCTTTTTGTCGAAAAAGATGGCTAAAAGAAAAAAAGATGAGGAGTATCGTACTTTTCAGCAGGAATGGACAGAGGAATTTGCCTTTGTGGAGAGAGCAGGTTCTGCAGTGTGTCTAATATGCAATGATAAAATTGCATCGATGGAAAGGTCAAATATAAAGCGGCACTTTGACACACACCATATTATATTTGCATCAAAATATCCAGTGGGGGACAGCAGGAAGAAAGCATGTCAAGAGCTACTGTGCAGAGTGCAAGCTAGTTAGCAACAACTCCATGTTTGGACCCAACAAGGTGACTGAAATTTGGCTAGCTTTGTTGGTGCTTTAGCAATTATGAGAAATTAAAAGCCATTCACAGATGGGGAGTATGCCAAAACATTCATGCTTGATATTGCCAATGAACTTTTTGACAATTTTTCAGATAAAGACAAGATAATCAAATGAATAAAAGACATGCCTCTGTTGGCAAGAACTGTTCACAATCATACCATCATGATGACAAATCAAATTGAGGCAACACAAGTGAAGGACATAAATGCAGCACCATTCTTTTCTCTCACTTTGGATGAGTCAACAGTTGTAAGCCATTTATCCCAGTACAGCATGATTGCAAGGTATGCTGTCGGTGACACACTACGTGAGGACAGTCTTGCTGTTTTGCCTATGAAAGAGACAACAAGAGGGGAGGATTTATTCAAGTCTTTCACTGAGTTTGCTAATGAAAAAAATCTACTGATGGATAAACTTATTTTGATGTGTACTGATGGTGCTCCATGCATGGTAAGGAAAAACAGAGGATTTGTAGCGCTTCTTTGTGAACATGAAAAGAGACCCATCCTAAGTTTTCACTGCATCCTACATCAAGGGGCGCTTTGTGCTCAGATGTGTGGCGAGCAGCTTGGTAAAGTAATGTCGCTGGTCATTTGGGTGGTCAACTTTATTGTTGCCCAAGCTTTAAATGATTGCCAGTTTAAAACACTGCTGGATGAAGTTGGGAATAATTATCCTGGTCTGCTTCTGCACAGCAATGTGCGTTGGTTGTCAAGAGGAAAGGTGCTCAGCCATTTTGCGGCTTGTCTGAGCGAAATCCGGACTTTTCTTGAAATGAAAAACATCAAGCATCCTGAGTCAACTAACACTGAGTGGCTCCTGAAGTTCTACTATCTCATGGACATGACTGAACATCTGAACCAGCTCAATGTGAAAATGCAAGGCGTTGGAAATACAGTCTTATCCCTTCAACAAGCAGTGTTTGCATTTGAAAACAAGCTGGAACTCTTCATCTCTGACATTAAAACAGATCATTTACTACACTTTGAAAAACTGAGAGAGTTTAAAGATGCGTGCACAGCAAGTGACCCTGCTCAACATCTTGATCTCCAGCAGCTGGCAGGCTTCACATCTAATCTCCTGCAGTCATTCAAAGCACGCTTTGGAGAATTTCATGAGCGCACTCATCTTTTTAAGTTCATCAGCCATCCACACAAGTGTGCAGTGGACAATGCTGACCTGAGTTACATCCCCGGTGTCTCCATCACAGATTTTGAGCTACAAGCTGCTGATCTGAAGGCCTCAGACATGTGGGTGAATAAGTTCAAGTCACTGAATGAAGATTTGGAAAGACTTGCATGACAGCAAGCAGAGTTGCCGAGCAAACACAAGTGGGGAGAAATGAAAAAACTTCTACCCGTGGACCAGCTGATTGTCAAAACTTGGAACGTGCTTCCCATCATATACCACACACTGCAGCGAGTGAGTATTGCTGCACTGACAATGTTTGGCTCTACGTATGCATGTGAGCAGTCTTTCTCACATTGAAAGAACATTAAGACCAACCTACGATCACGTTTAATGGATGGATGTCTCAATGCCTGCGTGAAGCTTAACCTCAGCACGTATCAACCAGACTACAAAGCCAACAGCAAAACCATGCAGCACCAGAAGTCACATTAATGGTAAGAAGTACTTTATTCATCATTGGTTAGCAATAGCATAACAACGTTATTAAAAAGAATTCAGAGACTTATTGTACTTTAAAAGTGTTGGTCTTACATAAAATGCACACATTTACTTGTATTTAGTGTTAAACATATTAATATGGCTCTCACGGAATTACATTTTAAAATATGTGGCGTTCACGGCTCTCTCAGCCAAAAAGACTCCTGATCCCTGTTTTAGAGGAAAAGCTTTCAATTTTTTACCATTTAGTAAGATGTTAGCTAATGTTTTGTCATACATGGCCTTTATTATGTTGAGGTATTTTCTTCTATATTCATTTTATTGAGTGTTTTAAACATAAAAGGATGTTGTATCTAATCAGATTCCTTCTCTGCATCTATTTATAGGATCATATGGTTTTTGTTCTTTGTTTTGTTCATAAGGTGTAGTATGTAATCGCTTTATGTATGTTGAACCATCCTTATGCTTCTGGGATGAATCCCACTTTATAGTGATTTATTATTATTTTAATGTGCTGCTGTGTTCAATCTGCTAGTATTTTAAGATTTTTACATCTGTATTCATTAGAGATAATGGTCTATAGTTTTCTTTTTTTGTATTGTCCTTACCAGGTTTTGATATGAGGGCTATGTTGACTTCATAAAATGTGTTTGGAAGTATTGCTTCTTTTTCAATTTTTTTTGAAAGAGAAGAATAGGAACCAAATTTTCTATAAATGTTTGGTAGAATTCACTAGTGTAGCCATCTGATCCCAGACTTTTGTTTTGGGAGATGTTTTTGATAGTTGTTTCTATTTTCTTCCTGCTTATGGGTCTATTTAGGCTTTCCACTTTTTCATGACTCAGTCTAGGAAGATTGCATAGTTGTAGGAATTTATCCATTTTTTCTAGATTGTTGAATTTGGTGGCATATAGTTTTTTATAGTATTCTACAATGATCCTTTGTATACCTATGATATCTGTGGTAATTTCTCTTCTTTCATTTCAGATTTTGTTTATATGAGTGCTTTCTCTTTTATCCTTAGTGAGTCTTGCCATGGGCTTGTCAATTTTATTGATCTTTTTAAAGAATCAGCTCTTTGTTGAATTAACTTTTTCTACAATTTTCTGTTTTTATTTCATTTATTTCTGCTCTTATTTTTATTTTCTTTCTTCTACTGACTTTGGGTTGCCTTTGTTCTTCTTTTTCTAGTTTCTTAAGATGTGATGTTGTTTACTTGGGCTCTGTCTTGTTTTTTGATATAAGCCTATAATGATATGATCTTCCTTCTTATTACTACTTTCACTACATCCCAGAGATTCTGATATGTCGTGTTTTCATTTTCATTTGTCTGTATATATCTTTTGATTTCTTCTTTATTTCTTCTTTAGTCCAGTCATTTTTTAGAAATATGTTGTTTAATCTTTACATTTCGTGGGTTGGCTTACTTCTTTTTTGCAGTTGATTTCAAAGCCTTATGGTCAGATTTTTTGCAGCTGATTTCAAAGCTTGGTATAATTTCAATCTTTCTGAATTTGTTGATGTTTGTTTTGCAGCCCAACATATGGTCTATTCTTGAGAATGTTCCATGTACATTGGAGAAAAATGTATACTCTGATTTTCTGGGATGAAATGTCCTGTAAATGTCTATTATGTCTATTTGTTCTAGTGTTTCATTTAAGACTGATATTTCTTTATTGATTTTCTGTTTGGATGAATGACCTAGAATCATCAATGGTGTATTGAGATCTTCAAGTATGACTGTGTTTTTTGTCAGTTTCTATTTTTAGATCAGTTAGTAGATGTCATATATTTTGGTGCTCCCTGGTTTGGTGCATAATGTCTTCTTGATACAATGTCCCTTTTATCATTATAAAATGACCATCTTTATCTCTGGTTACCTTTGTTGTATTGTACTTAGCATTGTTAGATATAAGTATGGCTACACCTGCTTTTCTTTGGATATTATTTACTTGGAGAATCATTTTCTAACCTTTCACCTTAAATTTAATTTTATCCTTGTAGCTTAAATGTGTCTCTTGAAGGCAGCATATGGTTGGCTTTCACTTTTTGATCCAATCTTCTACTCTGTGTCTCTTTATTGGTGAGTTTAATTCATTTACATTTAGTGTAATTATTGACACTTGAGGGTTTCCTATAGCCATTTCATATATTGCTTTCTGATAGCTCTGTGTCTTGTTTGGTTCTTTCTTTTTTGTTTTTTTTTTTGTGATTTGTTTTTGTTTGGTAATATTCCATAATTCTTTCCTCTGTTTCTTCTTTTTTTAAGCTATGTGTTTCACTAGTGACATTTTTGGTGGTGGTTACCATTAAGTTATTAAAAAGATAAATTATCATATTTACAAGAGTATATTATCTCATGAGTGCTTCTGCACTCCTCTATCTGGCCTGTTTTATTAGCTAAGCTTACTAACTCATTTTTCAGTTTATGTATTGAGTTCTTAATCTATGTTTTGTTCTTTTTTATAGTTTCTATTTCTTGGTGAAGTACTCTTTTTGTTCATTAATTTTTTTTAGCTCACTAAATTACCTTTCTGTTTTTTCTTGTATTTCACTGAGTATTTTTAGAACTTCAATTTTGAATTCTCTGTCATTTAGCTCCAAGGTTTCCATGTAATTGAGATTTTTTTCTGGAGATTTTTTTCGTCATTTATCTGAGCCATGTCTCTGTCTTGTGTATTCATGATATTTGATTTCTTTTTCCTTAATGGCATTTGAGAATAGTATTGTTAATAACACTAACAAAAGATAACTAAAAATAATACAAATTAAAATGGAAAAAATACAGGGAAATAATAAAAATTCATAAATAATGATAAATAGAACAAAAACTACAGAGAACAAGAAGCAGGAACTGAGAAAAATGAAGAAAAGAGAAAAATGAAATAAAAAACAAACAAAACACCACAAAAAAGTATGGGTATAAAATATAATAATTTGAAAAGAAATGAAGTTCAAATAAGAAGAAATATAAGAGAGTGACAGAAATGAAACTCTCACAAAAAATAAAAATAAAGTATATAACAACTAAGGATAATGAAGTTCAAGTGGGAAAGAAAAAAATTAGAAAAAGCAAAAAAATGTATTTTTTTCAGTTTGTGCAGTTACTTTTTCCTTTTTCTGGCAGGTGGCACGGTGCTATAAGTTTTGCCTCTGTGAGTTTCTTGGGTAGAGTTCTGCTGATGCATTGCTGTCCTAATGATATAGGTAGGGCTGCAATCATGTTGGTGGGAGGAGCCTGTTTTCGGGACTTTGCAATTTTATAGCTCTACCAATGGTGGTCTCAGGTCTCCTGAGCCTCTTTCCACTTCTCAACAGAGCAGGGGATATAACACTGGGTAGCTTTGCCACTCACAGGAGAAAGGAGCCCAGAAATTCAGCTGTGGGGGATCTGCCACCACTACTGTTTGCACAGCAAAGGGAGTAATGTGGGATCTACAAGGCTGGGGAGCTGCACACTTGTCCTCCCTTCAATACCACTCAAAGTGCAGCCCATGAGCAAGGAAGGAGCTGCTTGTTATGAGCCAATGGCACTCAAGCACCAGGGCACCCAAGCTTCGGGAGCAGGGTGGGTGTGGGCGCAGGTCACAGATAAAGTGCACCTCCTGCATGTTGGCCAAACTCCATGGGCTGTTGGCAAGCCAGCCTCAGTACCCTGAGGGCAGATCTCCATGGACTATTCACATGCAGATCTAGGGAGAGCCATAGGCTGTGTGCATACCCAGTGCCTGCGATTGCAAGTGGAGCCCAGAAATGCAGGCAGACCCTAGGAACCAGCCATGTTCCTGCTCTTGGTTGTGTGCCTATCTTAATTCAGCTCCTTACCCTCTGCCCCTCAATCTCGCTACTTCTCCTGGTTCCAAAACAAAACTCATGCTAAAAGTATCTCCCTCCCTCAGATCAGTGAGAAAAAAACTCCTTCAGCTTTTGTCCTCTGGGAGTGGGTCCTATCCTCTGCCCACCTTTTCACCCAATCAAACCTTTGTTCATATGGTGTGTGGATATTTTAGGTACACCTGCAAGTCCAGCTGGTGCTCCTTCTTTATGTTATAGTTGTCTATGGCCATACCACCCTGAACGCGCCCGATCTCGTCTTTATGTTATAGTTGTTCAATTTGTTGAACTTTCAAGGGGAGAAATCAGGAGTGTCTCTCATGGCACAATTTCTCTGATGTTACTGATTATTCTTTTTTCAATGGCCTTTAGTTATATTTTGGACAATGTGGCCTCATGTTATATAAAAGAAAGAAATAGAATTTCATGAAAGGCAAGTTAGTAATTTATTAAATAAGTACTTTTAAAAGATTAGGAATAGGCCCTGGCTAGATAGGTCAGTTGGTTAGAATGTTGCAGGTTAAATGCCCCCCGCTCCATCAGGGGGGCATTTAGGAATACAAGAATCCACCAATGGGCCCTGGCCAATGGCTCAGTGAATAGAGTGTCAGCTTGGTATATAGATATCCTGGGTTCTATTCCTGGTCAGGGCATGCAGGAGAGGTGACCATCTGCTTCCTTCTGTCTCCCTCTCCCCCTTCTGTCCCTCTTCCCCTTCTGTCTCTCTTTCCTTTCTGCAACCAGTATCTCAAATGGTTCAAGTGTGGCCCCAAGCACTGAGGATAGGTCTGAGCGTGTCAATCTCAGGTGCTAGAAAAAGCTCAGTTGGTTTGAGCATCAGCCCCAGACAGGGGTTACTGAGTGTATCTTGGTTGGGCCGCATACAGAAGCCTGTCTTACTATCTCCCCTTTTCTCACTTAAAAAAAATTAACCAATGAATACATAAATAGACCAACAAATCAATGTTTCTCTCTCTCTCTTTCTCTCTCTAAAATTAATTTAAATTTTTTAAAGAAATAAAATAAAAATTAATAAGTCAGGAGTATAGTATTTAATAGAAATATATAGCCACTCTTTTCTTCAGCAATATTTTTCCTCTATAACAAGGCCTGAAAATCCCATTTCTGTTCTTCTTTATCCCACTACTATAACTTTTCACTATTCATTGGAACTTAGTGCTATTGTTGGTTAGCAAACAGAGATATCCTAGAAAGTTCACAAATGCTATAAATTGCTATGTGATTGGTTGAGAGTGTTAAATATTTGCTCTGTTCCCCATTAAAATAGAGTAAAGCAAAGTTGTACTCTGAAATAGTCAAAAGAAATGCAGGACAATGTCAATGTGCAAAGCATGTTTAGTGGATATGAGCATATGACCAGAAAATTTTCATACAAAAGATAGAAGCAATAATGTTCTAAAAAGAGATTTGTCCATATTATAAAAAGTCTTGATTGCCAGGGTCAGGAATAGAGTTATTTTGCAAATCAATGGTTCATTAGAATGACTTATTTGAGATCTTAAAATACATGGATAATGGCAGAGCTGATAATTAGCTAGTATTTAGGATCATTTTGTCTTTTTGCAGCCAGTGTCCATGCTGATTGGTCAGCAAAACAATTTTGATTTGGTTGGTGTTTAGTGTGTTACATGTCAAATTCTTTAAATAATAGAATGCTTGGGCCTTCCCCTAGATAATCCTCTTTTTTTTTTTTTTTTTGGTCTGGGGTAAGCTAGGCATAGAATACCCTACAATTTCCCCAGGAGAATCAAATGTGGAGTCAAGACAAGGAATAATGTGGAGCCAAACAAGTGGAAGTTCTATGAGAGTGACATGTTGAACACATGATTTTAAAGGAAAAATAATCTGGATTATATTGAAGGGATAAACAACTTGAAATAGGGAAATTATTCACTCATTAATTAGATGAGTAACTATGATGTGTAGTTTTGGGCACTGAACTACGATACCAATCCAATGAAGAAATAGAAGAGGCAGTGCCAGAAGAAAAAGATGACTTTGCAGATACCAGGATCAGACAGGTAGTATGAAATGAGATTAGGGAAGGATGAAGTCAAATGATACTCTGAAGTTTGTTTACTAATGAATGGGTGGAATAATCTAGCAAAAATTAAAAGGCAAAAACCATTTTGGGGACATGATGAATTCAGTTAAAATACATGAGACTTGAGGCAAAGGCTTAACATCCAAGAAGAAATGTCTAGCTGGCTTTTGGATAGGAACTATTTGAAAGTTTAAAATAATTTTAAAAGCTGAAGTATAGATTTCAGAGTCATCTATGTATTGACTGAACCCATTGGAATAAGTTATAAATAAAATAGAATAGAGGGCTATGAACTAAGGTACAGAAAAAGAGGGAAGAGATGAGGAGATCATAGATGGGGGAGAGAATCAGGGACAAAAATTCACCTGGAGAAACTACTGTATATTCCAATAAAGAACATAAGATTAATTTCAAATTCATATGGTGGCATCAGAAGTCAAGCACCTAGATGTGATCTGTACTTAACATTAGATATACAGATATGATTACCAAATGCTAATTTCTTTTATTTGGCTTAACTAGCACTGTACTGATACAGGCTATAATGTACCGTATTTACCCATGTATAAGACACACCATTTTTTGAAAAACTTGGGGTCTAAAAACTGGATGCATCTTATACTGTGGATGTAGATTTTTTTACTTGCATTTCCCACTTGAGGAGTTGTATGAATTTTATGATGAATAAAACTTGAGTTCAATAACTTTATGTAATACATTTTTTTTTCAAATTTTGGGCCCCAAAATAAAGGTGCATCTTATACATGGGAGTGCCTCATACATGGGGAAATATGGTAATTCCTATTGGCTAAATATGCACTAAGAATTGGACAAGATAACCAAGGGTTACTATCAATGACAAATAAACTGTGCAGAAATTTAATATAAATTTGGCATAATTGGAATAAATTGTGAACATCCAAGAAATAAGAACATGTGCTAACTAGTCTGAAATTAAATTCAAATATAATATTGCTGTTTTTAATCAAGGGCTAAAGGCCTACCACATGACTCAAACATTGAGTTTAAGATGATAAGAGTTTTCTAATTGCATTTAGAAAAATTGAGGAACAATTTAATTACCTAATTTTTACCTCCACCTAGAAAAATAAATTGGTAGACTGAATAACTTTGAATCATCTTTTTATTCATTTAATACATGGCATAATAAATATAAGGTGCTTAAAATACCAAAAGATAATGGTTCTGGCACTAGTTCTGTTAACTCATTGTGGGGTTCTTTTTGTCCAGTGTCTTTGCTTGCAAAAAGTGCAAAGAAAATTTTTTTAAATGACTTAGAAAAAAGGCCATTTTTTTTCATTATGACTTATAAAAATCTACCTTGGCTTTGATAGTTATAGTTTTTTTTCTTATCCCTAGTATTTTTCATTATCTTATTACTCTTTTCTTAGATTTTTATTTTTAGGTACTGTGACTAGTTTTCTAAAGATGACTAAAAGAAATAACATTAACTTTATTAAATTATATTCAACAGAATTTATTGAGCACTTACCTTAGGCTCAGCTACACAAGGAACATAAAAGAACTATCAGCCCTCGATAAGCTATTCAAATATTTGGGGAAAACAAGATCAGTATTTTGGCTTTAGAAACCTGACTCCCATGTAGAAGCGGACATGTAGGGTGTGGTCATGTTAGAGAGGCATTGAAACCCAGAAGCAGAAGTTGTTAGTTTACTCAAACAACAGAGAAAAATGTATAGCATGAAAAAATTTAGTTGGCATCAGTTGTACAAGTGACTAACGGGGAAAATGCTTCCATATTGTTTTCCTCTCTACATTCTAAAATACAGTTTCAAAGGTGTTATGCTGCTGACAGATCTGACTCTGACCCGTATTTCCACTTTAGCTGAGGTACTCTGGCATCTGAATGACAGTTATCTCCTTGTTTCAATGTCAAAAGTTTAATCATAGAAACATAACAAAAGTGCAAGGAAGTGATTAGTTGGGTTACTTTTTCTCCATGGCTTAATGTATCCACACTAAAGCTACTTTGAAGACATGCAGTCCCATGTTCATTGCAGCATTGTTCACAGTGGCCAAGACATGGAAACAATCAAAAAGCCCTGCAATAGAAGACTGGATAAAGAAGATGTGGTATATATATAATATGGAATACTACTCAGCCATAAGAAATGATGACTTTGGATCATTTACAACAACATGGATGGACCTTGATGACATTATACTGAGTGAAATAAGTAAATCAGAAAAAACTAAGAACTATATAATTCCATACATAGGTGGGACATAAAAATGAGACTCTGGGACATGGACAAGATTGTGGTGGTTATGAAGGAGGTAGGAGAGGGAGGGAGAGGAGGGGCACAAATAAAACCAGATAGAAAGTGACGGAGGACAATCTGACTTTGGGTGATGAGTATGCAACATAATCGAATGTCAAAATAACCTAGAGGTGTTTTCTCTGAACATATGTACCCTGATTTATCAATGTAACCCCATTAAAATTAATAAAAAAAATAAAGCTACTTTGAGTGCAATCTTGCCACTTGCCTGTCTGCCTGCCCTCTTTCCTGCTTATACAAGTGTTATTTTTCCTCAGCTGCCACACGTCCATGATGCAATGTGGGCAACCGATCAGGAAAGGTCTTGGTGCTTCCATTAGAAATTGTTCAATAAACATAACAATTCAAGTACTCTATCTAAGACTAAAATCAAATCCCTGGTGGGTTGTTGATAGACTTGTTATTAAAGGTTTGCCAAGCTTTAATATGACTGATAATAAGAAATTGCAAATCTCTTCAAACTATTCTGTAAACATTTGGATAGGGCTTGAAATGAGAATATGGAGTACATGCATTTTACTGATCTGTTCTTTTTAGCTGGCTTTCATGTTACAAAATAAGCAACATATGTCAGCAGATCCAATTGACCTTCAAGCCAGAGTTTGAATATTTTAGGTGTATGTCACCTCATCTCTTGCTTTAATCTGCTGTAAGAAAGAGAAATATAATTATTAGCACATTGTTCTGTGCAGCTGACAGAGCATCTGGTATTTTAGAAATGCTTTCGAGTTGTCTAAATTGATTTGAAAGTTGGTTGGAAAGGAGCTTGGAAAAGATACAACATCTTTATAGCATTAGTAATTAAGAGAAATCAGAAACAAGTTTAATCAGCACAAAGTTATAGCTGAAAAGAATACACCTAAGAATGATTAAGGAAAGAATTAATTTTAAAAATGATAACACATAAGGCTCCCTATAAATGATTAGCCAACTTTCTTCCTGATATAGACAATTTAATTACATTTCTTTATTGCAACATCAGTATCCACCTGACTACAGTAACCGAATTTCCATCATAGACTATTCTGTCTGAGTTTCCATTATAAACAGTAATTTTTGAGGTTTACAATCTCAGTTTTTTCAAATTGCCTCAGATTTTAACTTGGCATATGGTCTGTTGGTACAGCTGCCATTATGTAAAGGGGGAAAAATGTATACAATTTTATACTTTTTTCCTCAATCTCCAATCTAAAAGAAACATGCAAAGTTAGTCTAAATTTTAGAGTTAGTCTAAAATGTTCCAATACTAGTTTTGATCAAGATGAATGAAAAATATCTCTATTCATTTGAATGGGGATTATTGTCATAGCAAATATTTGAAAGGGAAGGAAAAGTGCAATGTTTTTTAACAAGAAAGACAAAAATACCAAGTCAGAAATGCTTGTTTTGATCCATTCCCCAACATCAGAATAATTTCTAGTATATTTATAATACAACTAAAAATTTTCCTAGGCAATTTTGCATTCAATTTTAGAAATTTTAGAAGGAAAGTCTCAAAATTTTCCACTAAATTTAAAATTCTGGACTCTCATATATGTTTTATCCCTTATGTAATCTTTTTTATTAATAATGTACTTATTGAATAATTGAGACACATTTCCAATTTGGCTTTCCTTGCAGACCAGATTCACAGTACTGTTGGTTTTGCTTTGTAGGGCACTCCCATGTGTGTGGCTGAGCAGGAATCACACTGCTGCTTCACCGTTGTTGTGTATCTGTCTATTATACGTGTTACAGCAGCTGTGAGGTAAACAATTCTACTGTGCCATTGCTTTCCTCCCTCGATTGTAATTGGTGTAGTTTTAGAAAATATAACATAATATTGAAACCAATTCTCTTCTTTCAAGAAACTTCAATATGTAAACTTGTAAGGATTTTTTTTTTTTTTTTACTTTTTTTTTTTTTTTTTTTTGTATTTTTCTGAAGCTGGAAACGGGGAGAGACAGTCAGACAGACTCCCGCATGCACCCGACCGGGATCCACCCGGCACGCCCACCAGGGGCGATGCTCTGCCCACCAGGGGGTGATGCTCTGCCCCTCCGGGGCGTCGCTCTGCGGCGACCAAATCCACTCTAGCGCCTGGGGCAGAGGCCAAGGAGCCATCGCGCCCGGGCCATCTTTGCTCCAATGGAGCTTTGGCTGTAGGAGGGGAAGAGAGAGACAGAGAGGAAGGGGGGGGGGGAGTGGAGAAGCAAATGGGCGCTTCTCCTATGTGCCCTGGCCGGGAATCGAACCCGGGTTCCCCGCACGCCAGGCCGACGCTCTACCGCTGAGCCAACTGGCCAGGGCCTGTAAGGCTTTTTAAAACTGGAAAGTCTCTGATGTTGACTTCAGTGCTCTACATTTTATACCGTTCATCTATATCTAATCTATGTCATATATATATATATATATATATATATATATATATATATATATGTATATGTATATATAAATAATATACCACTTTAACTGTGGGTGTATCATCAGTGTCAGGAAGGCAAACAACATCCAGTAACTACCCTTGAACTGTAAAACTAAAAAGTCCAAACACTTGAAAACTTCTGTAAAATTAAGGAATTAACGCTGCTTCTGAACTCAGCGTTAGGAAATGTAAAGCACACCTGTTGTGAACTCGTAATCTCAAAGCATTTGCTGTGCGCTAAAATATCAAGGGAATTAAGGCACACTCATCAACAAAATTCCAGCTCAATCACAATTTGGAGGAAAGGATATCTTGCCCAATTACCTACCTACCCCCCACACTTGCCACCTACACCCCCATATGTACACAGATAAGGGTAGTGACAGAAAGTCATTACTATATTTTATGAAGAAGCCCATATAAATTTAGTGATGCTCTTTGACTCACTATGCGCGGTAAATATCTGGAGAAGGTTAGAAAAGATGTGAGTGGTGGCCTTCACTTTGTAACAGTCACAGTTTAAAAACTCAGAATATATAGCTTTGACTAATGTACATAGCGGGTGTGTATTATTCATGCTTCTCAATACCTGGCTCCTATTTGACAGTACAAAGAGCTATGTGTTTCATAGTGATGACTATCTCCTGCATCAAAAAACACTTACTACATATTGTTTTTCAAAGACCAGATAGAAACAGATGTATAAAATAGAGTCTTACTCTCAAGTCACCAGCAATTCAAAAACTGGTCATAGTGAAGGGCAGGAGAGAGATTTTTAAAGGAATAAAATTTCTCTACCACTTACAGGTAGAGGTCCTTTAACCTGAATGCTATATTACTCATAGTTTCTCCTGGGGGAGGGGCAGTGTGCGGAGAAATAAAAAGTAATATGAAGAGCAACTATTTGAAAGCTATTGAAACATTTATCATTATTAAGCATGGTCATCCTTGAGTAATTTGATACAGAGAGGAAATTAGGCTTGCTGACATTTGTCTAAAAGAATTACCTAAACAGGGAAGGAGGAGGCAGAGGAAAAAAAAAGATAAATCTGATGGAAAAAGAATAGATTCTATTTTTCAATCAAATATAAGCCATTGTTCTGCCTATTTTTCAGGTAAAGTTTTCAATTAGCATGGATAATCAGAAACAAGATTTGCATATTTAATTTCAAATGGTAACTTATAACCTTAATATCCCAACAAAGTATATCCGGTCTAATTTTTAAAATACTATGAAGCCTCCTATGATAGAAAGCATTTATGAAAACACAGTTTTTCATAAATATGGTATTTGTATCTCTAACTCCAGTATTCACATGAATTGTTCTCTTTGCACACATTACAATTTCAATATGGAAATTCAACTGTTTATTAGGAGAAAGAGCAACCAATTTTTAGAAAGCCATTTAAATGCTTGACCCTACACTTCATTAAAATTTAGTATATATGGTTTTGCTGGAAAGAATACAATATGGGGGATTTTTTAAAATTTTCCTTTCATTTTAATAACAGTTTCTTTATGCTTTATCTTTAGGGAAGAGAAATACTCAAGTTCTTTTCCTATGAAAGAAACTTAAATGGTGACTGTGGTACTAAGAATCAACAAAATCCAGTTGCCAAAATGATTAGTGAATAAAAGGAATGAAAAAGAAATGAAAAGACAAGAAAAAAAAGGAAAAGAAAAAAAGGAGAGAAGAGAAGAGAGGGAAGGGAAAGGAAGGGAAGGGAAGAGAGAGAAGAAGAGAAGAGAAGAGAAGAAAAGAGAAGAGAGAAGAGAAGAGAAGAGAAGAGAAGAGAAGAGAGAGAAGAGAAGAGAAGAGAAGAGAAGAGAAGAGAAGAGAAGAGAAGAGAAGAGAAGAGAAGAGAAGAGAAGAGAAGAGAAGAGAAGAGAAGAGAAGAGAAGAGAAAAGGGACATTTTAGCTTCCATTTCTGTTCCATCCCACACCGGAATGCTTACATAAAAACACATCTGATTTAGTCCAGACCTTTTAGGTAAGGTGTGCTTCCCCTCACGAGTTTTAGATGAGGAAGCTGAGACTCGGAAAACTCAAAATCTGTCCAAAGTCACAAAGCTCAAAAACCAAGATCAGAAAACCTTAGTTGAAACCCACTGAAGCACAGCCTGAAGCAAGGTGACCCTGAATTGAGAGCTTGGAATTAAGTGTTGGGAACTATCAAATAGAGAGGCACCCTTGGTTTGAACAAGGATATTTGGCTGAAGACAGCAATCAGCAAGGGGGCTGCTTTGGAGCCCTCACAGTTACTTTCTGAAGAACAAAAGCAGAGTCTTTACCCATTTTGTCATTCACATTCTTCATATCTTCTTTCATTGATAAGCTGCAAATTTAGGGATGGTTTTGAAAACTGCTTTGAAGAAGTCTTAAAAATAGATGGATCTGACTGGTTTCTTGGAGTATTTATAGGGTTCTATTGTTATCTGATGAAGTCAGGCTCACTAGAGTTTGGTGGGACTTATTTCCATGAAGATAATATCTAAAAGTCCTCAGCTCCCAAACTGGACATTTATTAAAAGGTGTGGCTACCTCAGCTGCCCTTTCCCTACCCTTAATCTAGTAGTGTCCTCCCTTCAGCCCCCTCTGCAGCCTCAGTATGGCTGAGTCTCAACCTTCTTTCTGTGAGTGCCAGCAGCGCAAGAAGGGATTTCTATTAAATCATCTGGAAAATTCTGTGGAAATAAAGGGTCAGAGGAAGAAGTTGACCAGGTCTTTATTATCCAGTATTGCAGCAAGCTTGACATTAACAGACTGTAAGTGACAGACATATCACTGGGATCAAGGTTAGAGATTCCTGGGTGGCTTGAAGGCTCTGAGCTTTAATAAAGGAAAATGCTTCACAAGAGAGAAAGAATATATATTCAGTATCACTTAGGAAGTATATTTTGCAAAACTTTCCATTCTATAGTGTAATTATGGTGTGTGTGTGTGTGTGCGTGCGTGTGTGTGTGTGTGTGTGTGTGTGTGTGTGTGTGTATATATATATATATATATATATATATATATATATATATATATATATATATATATAATGACTAGGCATTTAATCCAGTAACAAATTATTAGCCTTATAAAATTGTGTGGTCCTTTTATAGGTGAAAAAATTGCTAAGACAAAAATATTACCATGTGTTTGTTGGGTTCATGTAAGTTTCTTTCAGACTAGAAAATATCCAATTATTAACCCAAGATTAATCCTATTCTTTCTACTCACTGCTTGCTGTAATGCCCACTGATGAGTGTCATAACTGCCAGCTTAGATAAAATACTCCTTCTGAGCAACACCCAAATATGCCTAAAATTGCAGACGACAGTTGTGAGCTTTTCTGCCTGCTTATCTGTCTGCCTTCAATGTGACCCTAAATTAGGCTTCAGAAGGTATAGTGTTTAATACAGATTCTGGGCACAATATACCTTCTCACAATTAGTTGAAAGTGCTGTTTTGTAATTAAAGGGTGAAGTGGGGCATGATGAACATATGGAAAAGGAGACCCTTAATAAGTGATGGAGCCTTCAAAAGAAATTGCTAATTAGTATGCATTTGATGTGCACTATACCAATTTTAAGACTTTGCCTTGAATAAATAGCTATGTTGGGTGTTCGAAGGAGTGGTGAGATTAGCATTTACAAAGGGGGCAATTTTCTGTCTTCTTGACTCTGTTAAATGGAGGAAATAACTTCCAAGACTGGAACAGTAGTTAGCCCATCAATCATTCTCACAGCTGGAAACTGGGGATCCCAAATGCGGAGATCAGTTAATCCGCCAGCTAATAAGTTCATAGTGGCACCATATGGCGCAGGGCCAGTCCACACGGGCAGGGAGAGCACTGTTTACACAGGCATGCTGCTTTCTCAGGTAGCTCCCTGCTGACAGAGCCCTTTGTTCTGAAGGATCAATTTACTTTGCACAGTAAATTGACTGAATTGATCAGTTCAGAGCATATAATTGTTGGCTAATCCTGTGGAATCATGTCCCATCCCTGTGAGAGGGACAAAGGGGTGTTGCCCATGGCCTGGTCTGGGGCACCATCCTGGGGCTATTCTCATCATACAAACTGGATACTGATTAAAGGCCTGGTAGATGGTAGGTATGTACTAACCATTGACTTCAAACACCAAAGGGAAGAGAAAACTGCAATGCTCAGAAGAGCTTTTCAGAGTGTCTTCACTCAACTGGAACCACAACTTAACTTGGAATTAGAAACAGTCCAAGAGATTTAGGTGCAGACTGTTTTCAACTACTCACCTAGAAGGATGAAGAGGTATCATGCCACTCCATATCCGAATCTAATAAGTAACTGCAGTCATGCTTATTTCTAAACCTACCTACTTTAAAAAAGGGGGGGGGCAAGAAGTTAAGAAAGAAAATGAAGTAAGAAGTTTAAGAGAAAGAGCTAGAAAATCATGGAAACTGCGAGTTAAATGAGAAACACAGGCAACCACTGCTACACTGTGTATGGGAAAGTGCACCAGGGCTTTTCAGAGCAAAAGAGAGCACGAGCTTCCCAGCCCTGCACATCGGTGTGAACCCTGCCACTTTGTCCGACAGGTGTGTTTGATCTGACTTTGTTTTTTCCTTCACACATAAAAAAATAAATAAAAGAAGAATAAATAAAATGAAAAAAAATCTACCAATAGAGATAAATGTTGGACATAGTTCCCTTCAACTGGAGGTTTTCTTCAATAGCTAGTGTCAATAGAATCATTTCACATCAATGGTTTGAAAAGAATTGTGTTCAATAGGAACTGAAGACATTTGGAGTTGCTAAGAGGACATTTACTTATTAAGTGTTTGAATAGTAATGATCTTTATGCAACCACACCAAAAGTTTTCACCAATTAGGGAGATATTGATTTCTTTACTTATTTTATTAAAAATGTCTGATACTAATGTAATAATGAGAAATAGCAGTTTTTGATTTGACAATATGTGGAATCTTACAGGTTATTTCAGTTTTCTTCTCTTTAAAGCAATCTATAGAAAGGAACATACAATTTAATGGCAGTTGATGTATTTTACCATAAAGATCTAAAATGAATAATTCACAAGAATCACCAGCATACCTTCTCAAATTCCTATGTATCTATAATTTCCCCCCATGTAACTTTGCATTTGTATTGTACCACAATCACAGTTTCCAGGATCTGCAGCACTATTTTTAAAGCAAAACCAAGGATCATTTGTATATTTATATTAGGAACTGCCAAAATGAGAATAAAATATAAATAATGCTGTAGAAGTACTTTTATGTTAAACTTGTGAAATGAAAAAAAGCAGAATATGTAAATTGTATAAGAAAAACATCATAAGTGGGAGTCTAATGTGAAAGCACTTGCCAAAATAACTTTTTTAGAGCACAAAAGGCCTGTTGTGATTTTTGGTAAAATTTTCTCTCAAATGTTATTGAATTGGAATCTTCCTCGCCATAGATTGTACATGAGGCAATCTTGAAATCTTTCTGAGTCATTCATGTGCCAATTTTTCATTTATTTAAATAAAAGCTGCCCAAGTGCACACTCTGAAGTTTATTAAACTCCCAGGCCCTGAATTACCAAGATCAAATCCATCGCCTTTGCCCTGCCCTGAATGTTGCCAAATCTTCACTCTACCTCCCTCCTTAGCACTTATGCACTGCCGAGGTAATACCAGAGTGCTTGCATTCTAAAGAATAAAACTCATAGTCATTAAAATACATGTTTTATTTTACCTATTCATAGAAGGCTCTATAACTGAAATTGAGTAAAACTTTAAAATTTTTAATTTTTTCATCTTTAATGATTTTTTAAAGCATAGGGATGGGTTTAAAAAGGCAATTAAAATTACATTTCACCAAAATGTTTTCCAGGAGTGTCCTAACTTATTAGAGCAATTTTGAATTTATTATCTCAAAATCTATATAAAATCTTCAACATATTTAGCCTTTTTATTTTTTTACATTAGCAAAAGTAAAGAACCTAGAGAAAATATGTGCTTTCTTCTTCCCTTTGTTACTGATGACCTTCTACTCCCTGGGCCTTTCTCAGTGAAGACAAAGAAACCTTCCCTCCCGTCTCATTATAGAATGTCCTCTAACAGGCTCTATCTCTTCAATACATCATTAGATGTGTTTTCTTTCTTCTGTAGTTTCAGACTAAAGAAATGTCTATTCAAAGGCTTTAGAAATCTGTTGGGTTTTCAGAACTAGCTTTGGGTATGTGGGTTTGTCAGTAGAGTTCTTCATAGACTAAGATGGGCAAAGGTCAAGACCTTGGGTAATTCCTCTTTCTGGTTGCACCAATTTCTCTACCCACCCATCTAAAATGTATGATAGTTCCCTTCCTTACTATATTTTATCTCCTTAGTCTTAATACTTATTTATCATATTATAGAATTTGCTTTGTTCACGCCCCCAAACGTAAGCCATATGAGGGTACAGATTTTTGTTTCTTTTTTACTTCTGTGCTCTAGTATCTTGACTAGCACCTGGCACCCTGTGAGCCCTCAAAATTATTTTTTAATGAACAAATGAATGAAATTAACCTACAATCATTGTTTAAAATCTTGGAACAAATTACATAATGCAAAAATGGAATTAAATATACTAATTTCTTCCAATGAAGTAAATTACTTTAAAAGATTATTTCAAGTCTTTTTGCAGATTTTCTCTACTGTCAATTATGTGGAAGTTTATTTTTTCAGATTTTGGATTATCTGTAACTTTTAGCAATTGCTGGGTTAGGATGGAAACAGAAAAAGTAGAAAAGAGTGATATCCTTTTTTCACTTGGTAGATGTTTTAGTTAATGACTGGATATAATGCAGAAACTGACATGTAACAACAGGTTTGGGTATAACTATGCATTTAATTTCATCCAAATGATAGTCGTATTTCTACAACTGTAAATTGCTAGTATTTGGGACTTTGGTATAGAAAGTTTAAGGTTTTAAATACCAAACTTTTAATAAGGACTATGTATCAAATTTATTATAGTTACTTATGTGTAATAGGTTACACAAAATCTCTTTTTTTTAAAAGTTTGTGTTTGATTGAATGGCGTGTAGGAGCCAGCTTTTACCAATTCATGAAGCTTTTATTATGTATCTCATCCAAACACCACACTTTGTGACATCAAATATTGAAATTGGCCACAGAGGGGAGAACCTCAAAAATTAAAAATGTACAAATAGGAGTTATTACTAGTACATTACTAGTCTTATCCAAGTCTGATGAAACAAAAAACTAGCAAGTACACTACTAAACAAAATATACAAATTTCCAATGTAAAATGTTTTTGATTCATCTTAACCCACAAAACAACACTGGAAAGATTTCCCAACTTCCTCACCCATCTAGTTCCTCTTTTCCTATCAAGCCATGAGGAAGACATTCAAGTATTACGCCAGATGAAAAGATTTGCGGTACAAACTATTTTTTCAGGTGTCCAATGGGTACTTATATGATGAATGATGATGGTATAGAGGCAATGATTATTAACCCAAGGGAAAGGAAAAAGCTGTTTTATTACTCCCTTTGAAATGCACGATATCAGTCTGTATGGAGTACTTTATGCCACACCCCTCTTCCTGGTACTTCTGTACAGAATTATTCAGAAATGAACAGAGAAACGGGAAGTTGCTTCTGATTCACTTGCAAAAGTGATGTGAGTAATACATTTGTGTAAATTGTTCTAGTGGGAACCATGAGAGTCTGACTAATCAAGGAAAAAAACACTTTACTAGGGCAAAGAAGACTAGCATATTTAAAAATAATAAAACAAGCTATGAAGGTCTAAGTTTTGATGCTTCACTTGGGAGATGTGTTTAAGGGAACTATATAATTTCTTGAACAAAAATATATGGCTCATATGTTTGAATTACTTGTTTTTTTTTTACTTGGTTTTTATTTATGGATGCTCATATGTTTTAATTCTTCTTGTTTCTTAAAATGTCTTTACTTGTGGGTGAAATGTGTTAGAAAAATATCTGAACAAAATAATATTTGTAAAGATGAAGATACTTATATAGGAAAATGACATAATGTGCTCAACGTGTTTTTTAACTTAAAAAATCAGGATTATTTTATTCATTTTTAAAAATTGATCAAAGATTTAAAAGAAATATTTATACACTAAGACATAATAGAAACTTAATGTTGTAAAAACAAAAGTTAGAAATTATTTGACTCTTGTAAGTAAATGTAAACATGCATGTTAATACTCACCACTCCAGGTGTCCATGCAGATATCAGTATTGACTACAACATTCTTTCCCACTGTCCCCAAATCAGATTTCACATCATGAGTAACTCGATGCTTCAAACAGCCACTAGCAATTGTCAGGAATAACATAAAACATGTAACTAATTTACCAAACCTAATTTTGGTGAACTCTTTCCTTTTATAGTTTTTGTACTATACCAAGCTAAAGAAAACTACCTTATCTAGTTATAAACACACACTTGCTAGGTAAAATGCTTTAAAGGAATTTTAAAATGTAAGGCTGAGTTTTAAAGTAAGAAAAGAAATTGTCAGACACCAAGAATGAAGAAGAAACCTGAAGACAGATATATATTTTTATTAGTTGACACTATGTTAGGCCAAGGAGTTTTCCTTATAAACATTATTATTAAGATCTCTGGTATGAATACTCTAGCAGCTTCAAGATATGTGTCTTTAGACTCATCAGAAGGGTGGTACTAAAACTGAATGTGCTGCATAAATCTGGTATCCTACAACAACTCCATCCTGTGGGAAAAAGAGTTGTAAAATTTTTACCCGCACACCTAGATAAATGAAAGCAAAAAAGAGTACCATAAAAGATAATATCTCCAACTCTTCTCCACATGTGGTTTGTAATCTGAATTATGCTTCCTGCATTACTGTGAAATCTCATGAAAAGATTAAGGTAAACCTAGAAACCAATAGAACTTCTGAGGTGCTTAGGAGAAAATAACACAAAAATACTGAATTTGGACATTTCCAAAATCAAGGGTGCAAAAATATTCCCTTAAAAAACAACTACAGCTGAAGACGGGTATACAATCAAAAGTCTTAAATCATACAGCACATAATTTACCATGAGAGAAAGTAGGCAAAGCCAGAATAGGAAAATAGCACTCCAAAACCTTGAATTAATAAAACAAACTGAAAGAAACCACAGAACATTAGGTTTAAAACATTAAATAAAAAATAAGTAAAACACTACAATGAAAGAACACACTATGAAGGAAGTGTTGGATTTGAATTTGAAAAAGACCCAAATTGAACTTCTAGAAATAAACAATGGTCACTTAATTTAAAAATTGAGTAGATGAGTTGAAAGTTACTAGAGAGAGAATATGTGAACCAAAAGATAGATCTGAGAAAATTATTCAAAATATAACTCAGAGAGTTAAAGAGTTTAAACACACACAAATTAAAATATATGGAGCGCAGACTAAGAAAGTTCAAAATATATCTCATAGAAATTCTAGAAGGAGATAATAGAGAAAACTATAAAAAGGTAATATTCAAATATTATGAATAAGCATTTCAAAAAAATATGAAAAGCTCGGGCCAGTGGGCTCAGTGGTAGGTAGAGCGTCAGCCTGGCGCTCCTGGTTTGATTCCCAGTCAGGGCACACAGAGAAGCGACCATCTGCTTCTCCTCCCCTTGCCCTTTTCCTTCTCTTTCTCTTCCCCACCTACAGCCATAGATTGATCAATTCTGGTGTGTTGGCCCCAGGCGCTGATGGCTCTGTGGAGCCTCTGCCTCAGGTGCTGACAATAGCTCAGTTGTGAGCTAGGGCCTCAGATAGGCAGAGCACCAGCTCCAGATGCGGGTTGCTTGGTCAATCCTGGTCAGCGCACATGCAGGAATCAGTCTCTCTATCTCCCCTTCTCTCACTTAAATATAAATAAATAAATAATAAGTACCATGAACACTTGGAATAAAGAAGTACAATTAACCCCAGGTATAATAAATGTGTATATATATACATATGTATAGAACTTAAAACATCAAAGACAAAGAAATTTTTAAAAGCAATTAGAGAAAAAAGTGTATATACAAATAAATGACTTTTAAGCCTGAGTATAGATTTCTCATCAATTATAAATTCTAGAAGACAATGAAATAATATCTTTAAAGAGCAAGAAAAACTAGCTGCTAATCTAAAACTATCATTCAAGGTGGGAAAATAAAGATACCAAATTTAAAAACTCAGAATTTATCATTCATAAATTCTAACTACTATAAGTTATTTACAGGAAATCAAAACCAACTGAAGCATAGAGAGATTGAGTAACTAGCCCGAGGTACATGACTATAAGCAACAGAGTCAGTCTCGTTCTGGAAGTGGTGTTTTTAACCACAATGCTATATAATCTTCCATGATGACACAGAAAGTTTGAAAATAGAACCAGAAGGAAACAATATGAGTAAAATATTGGGAAACATAATTATTTATAGCTGAAAAGCATTATATATAAAAAAATCAATACGCTGTATACTTTACAAGTTTAGACACAATAATGAACAAAAATAACATGGAAGCTAGGACAATGAATAATTAGTGTTAAATCACCCAAAGGTCTTATTGGTAAAAATGGAAAAAATATTAATTATAGACTATTAAATCTAGCATGTATTTAAATTATTTTAAAGCTATTCAATAAAAAAAAAAAAAACACTCAGAATGCAAACAGAGAGAGCAACAAAAGAAAAGAGGAAATATTGTTTGAAAAAACATTATAAATAAAAAACATATTCATAGTTTTATAAATTGGTGTAAATTTGATGTTCTCACATTAGATGACAAAAAATTCAATCACAAGATATTATCAAGAACTATCCTAAAGTTTCATAATAGGGTAACACCTTTTACACAATAAAGAATCTTTTATTTAACATTTAACATTTCATTTATCATCACAACTCCTGAGGTAGGTGTTATTATTAAGAAGAGGTGGAAAGTGATTCAAATTCAGGTAGTCTAGCTCCAGAATCTGTGTTTACCCAGACCTACTATCATTATAATAAGAAAAAAATAAATAACACTGTGGAGTATTTACTATGCAACTAAGTTCTGAGTACTTTTCACATATTAAGATATTTAAGACTCATATGAAGTGCATATCTATAAAGTACATACCATTATTATCATCATTTTGCAGGTTTTTGAAGCATAGAGAAATTCAGTAGCTAGCCCAACGTACACAACTATAAGAAACAGAGTCAGTCTTGTCCTGGAAACCATGTGTTTAATTATAATGTTATATACTACTTCCATGATGGCACAGAATAGAATAGAAAAGAGTTTGGGAAAAAGTATACTCCAGAAAAATGCTCATCTAATAAACCTGGTGTCACAATATACATATTAGGGAAAATAGATCTTAAGTAAAAAAAAAAAAAAAAAAAAAAAAAAAAGGATTAATAATATAGGGAGTTATCATATAATGATAAAACACACTCACCTACAAGATTTAACAATCCTGAATTTGCATGTGCTTAACAACATCATATAAAGCAAAACTCAATAGAATAATGAGGAGAAACTGACAAATTTATAACAGCAATGGGAGAATTAAGAAAACTTTCTCAGAAACTGAGAGATCAAGAGGCAGAAAATCAGTAACAGTCAAGCAAACTACAGTTCCAAGAGATGAGGTAAAGAGTTTAGGGTCCCACTGCTACATATTGCTAATCCAGTTTGCAATACAGAAACAGAATAACAATTCTTCCCATTTGGGTAACTTATTTTATTAAAAAATTAATTTAATACATTTTAATCTCTCTACAACTGAGTTTCTTCAATACCACTAAGTAAATAGCCTCCAAGAAATTACATAACCATGTTGAGGGGATAAGGGAGTTCCCTTCACATTTTCTTCTCAGGAAAAGGAAAACTGGAAAAATGGGTGATAGTAAAGTAATATATGCCTACCTAGGCTCACAAACACTAATGAAAGACAATTTTCATCTAAATATTAAATAATTTACACATGAACAACATACCAGAGAAAATCTTCTTTTGCTTAATTAAAAGAGATTTCTTTGATATCTTCACCATAGGGCTTTTGTTATACAAAATGGAGGTTGGCTCTGTTAAGTACAATTAAATTATCACAAGTAATAAAAGGAATGGAACTAGAAGGAACTGAGATGCAATCTACTTTCAAAGAGGCTGACTGAAGGTCATTCCAGATTTTTGAAGCTCTAGAGTTTATGGCAGCCAGATTCTATGGAATTTTTACCCTACTCAGCATCAGGGTAAACCATTACTATAACCGAGTTCTCTCTCAGTTTTGGTTATTTTTCTGTGTTCCCTTCTCCTTTTACCATCTGGATTGGTCTGCCCTTCACAGTGGAATTGGTCTACCTCACAGTGTCCCCTTCATTATAACTCTAATTCACATAGTGTTGGCCTTTTGGTTATTATGACCAGCTGCCAACTGTCTGATACTCTCCATACCTCCAAATATCTCCAAACGTGCGCATCAGCTTGGTCTTGAAATTTTCTATTTCAGAATACTTATTTACCCCAGTCTATTTTATAGTCAGCTGTCAGGCCTATTGATTACTGTCTTCAGATCGAGCAGGCATCCATGCAGTCAGCTGTGGCCAAGGAGTGTGCTAGCACAGCCTAAAACATGTTCAGTTAGTATAGGGCTATTGCTTGTTCTGTAAAGAAACTATGAATTTAGCATGACTAAATATTTTACTCATATAACTTTACCTGCACTCTAAAACATAATTGAAAACTAATTCTTTAAATGCAGATTTTTTTGTGTTATTATTACAGTTGATTTTCTTTCTACCCATAATTATTTCTCAGGCAATAATCTACATTAACTTATTATCTTTATAAAAGACTATTATGAACAGATTCCTTCCCACTATGAAAATATATATTTCCAAAATTTTAAAATATAGTATTTTTCTATTTCTGTCAAACTCATAGAACCAAAAAGAAAATAATCAGTATTACTCAGTTGTAATAGTTGCCATATAACTAGAGTTTTGAAAGAATAATTTAGGTTGGTTTTATAAAATTAATTTTACTTAAATACAGAGTTACAAGAATAAAAATTAAGATTAAATTTGAATTCATGATGGGACAAAAAGCCAACAGCATATTATTATTGACAAATGGTCACATCAGATGAGTTTTTTGTTGTTATTCCTTTTTCTTTTTTCTTTTTTTTTATGTTGGAGTCCCTAGAGGGCAATAGATACATAAAAAGTGGGTTGGACTGAATTGGCACCATCTGTAACCATCTTGAAGAAGAGTTCAGACTGGGATGCTTTGGATGAACCATGACTTCAAAAGACTCCAAACTGCCTAGGAACATTTCCAGAATTTTATTTACAGCCTTTTGTGCGAACATTAAAACATTTTTAATGTTAAAAAGAAGAGGCATTCTAAACTAGCGATAAAGTCAAACACAATGGAAGTCAGCTCTATTTGTTTCAGAGTTCTATACAGTTACACACACTCTGCAAGACTCAAATCCACCTTTGAAGTCTGGAAGGGAAGAAGTCTCTGTTACACACATGCTCCTCTGGATTTTCTCCTCTCCTGTTTTACCAAGTTCAGTCTTAAAAGAATAGCTTCTTCTTTCAACAAAAAAGGCCCTTGGCTGGTACAACAGAGCTTGACTGTGAGACTCCGACAGATTGAAAGCTACAAATCTGCAATGAACCAACAATACGGTTCTATGACCTTTAGCACCTCCCTCAGTTTTCTGACCCCATTCTTTTATCCTTCTCATTTTTAGTTTTGGGTGTTACCTACAATTCTATCAAAATCTGGTGTCATCTTAACATGTTTCTATAAAAGTTAATTTCCCAATTTTAGATCCTTTCAATAAAATTTATGTTAATTTTTTAACATATTCTTTCACTCTTAGAGAAACTAACACATGCATTTAAAGTGTACTATTTGATTTTTGAGAACTTGACTCAACTGAATATTCTCAATTTCTTCTTGTTGAAATAGAAAAAATATATATATCTATATAGGTATATATACTACATATATATATATATAAACTTATATGTTTATATACAAGTATATCAGAATGACAGGTTCACTAAAAACTTTTCAGTTTGTATAGTATATAGCAACAAGTGACCTGTTAAATGATGACAAATCCTTTAGATTATGGCTTTAGACCTTTAACCTTTTGACTTTAGGTTGTATCCAGGGAGCAGGGTGAGAGAAAGAATGTAATAAACTGCTTGTAATCTAGTGGTCTCAAAAGAAATCACATCAAAACCAGCTGTTACACCACTAGTCATTAAATACTGACAACATGTTAACTAAAATACGGCCATTACGTTGAAAAAGACTTTTCTCCCCACCCGCTGCTGAACTGCTAGAGGTCTCTTGCCTCACTTAACATCAGAAAATGTGGATGGAACGAAGCAAATTAAACACACTTAAATTAGCAAGAAGTAAGTTGCATTTGATTGAGACATGAACTCTTTATTTATTTATTTATTTTTATAATTTTATTTTTTTAATGGGGTAACATCAATAAATCAGGATACATATATTCAAAGAAAACATACCCAGGTTATCTTGTTGTTCAGTTATGTTGCATATCATCATCCAAAGTCAGATTGTCCTCTGTCACCTTCTATCTAGTTTTCTTTGTGCCCCTCACCTCTCCCTTTCCCTCTCCCTCTCCCCCCTCCCCCCATAACCACTACACTCTTATCAATGTCTCTTAGTCTCACTTTTATGTTCCATCTATGTATGGAATAATGCAGTTCCTGGTTTTTTCTGATTTACGTATTTTACTTCGTATAATATTATCCAGATCCCACCATTTTGCTGTAAATGATCCGATGTCATCATTTCTTATGGCTGAGTAGTATTCCATAGTGTATATGTGCCACATCTTCTTTATCCAGTCATCTATTGAAGGCTTTTTGGTTGTTTCCATGTCCTGGCCACTGTGAACAATGCTGCAATGAACATGGGGCTGCATGTCTTTACGTATCAATGTTTCTGAGATTTTGGGGTATATACCCAGTAGAGGGATTGCTGGGTTATAAGGTAGTTCTATTTTCAGTTTTTTGAGCAACCACCATACTTTCTTCCATAATGGTTGTACTACTTCACAGTCCCACCAACAGTGAATGAGGGTTCCTTTTTCTCCACAGCCTCTCTAACATTTGCTATTACCTGTCTTGTTAATAAGACCTCTTTATTTTAAATCTGTTTGAGGAGACTGGCCAAATTTGGACATTGTGGTTTCACAGACTGCTGGCAAATAATTTGGGGTTTAAATGTTTAGAAGCTAACTTAGCTTTTCTTTGGATTTTTTTTTAAGTTTATGTTTGTATAAGATTGCATCTTTCTTTTTTCCCTCCTCTTTTGCTAAAAAGAAAGTTGGTGTGGGAGTTTTAAGCAGAAAGTACAAATGCACTTCCCTAGGTACTATATTCTAGCTTCCTTCTACTTGAAATATTGCAGGACTTTGAGTTGGCAGTCATACAGGCCTATGTATGACAACCAATGGTATGTCAAAGCTGTCATATAAAAGCTTGAAATGTAATGCATATCTTTCTGGAGACTGTCATCCAGCCTCAGCATTATTTCAAACAGTACCCATAGGCTTCAAAGATGCAAGACAACATCAGTGTGGGAAGCACACAGCAGTGGTTGAAAAACACGGGGAGGAAAATATGTTGCTAAGTGCCTGTAACAAACACAACCTGTACAAAGCAGAGAGTGCCACGGACATCAAATAAGAGAAGATGTCTTTCCTTGCCTGAAAACTGAGCATTTGAGAGAAAAGCCAGTGACACAGCCATGTACAAATTCAGCAAGTGCCATCATTCCTGGGGCATCTGTATGTTCTCTCTCGTGCAGGGTTCAAGAAGTAATCCTCCCATTAGAAAAAGCTCCTTATTAAGATCTACTCAATAATTTCAAGTTCTTACTATATTCTTGTTATGATATCTACAACAAATTCAACTTTGATTTTTTTTTTTTGGTGCAACAAATTCCAGATTTCAAAGTAGATTAAATATCCATTTGTACACATTAGAAAATAATGAATATGTGATTTTATAAGATGAACAAAATATGTTTTTCAATTCACAGATGCAAGGCAACATCTTTGCCCATTGAGAGAGTCTGGAAGTTTTCCTTCTACTCAGGCCTCTACAATAAAGATCTAGCACACTTCTTTTTTTTTTTATAAATAAATTTTTATTTTAATGGGGTGACATCGATAAATCAGGGTACATATATTCAAAGAAAATATTTCCAGGTTATCTTCTCATTTAGTTCTGTTGCATACCCATCACCCAAAGAGAGATCGTCCTCCATCACCCTGTATTCAGGTTTCTTTGTGCCCCTCCCCCTCCCCCTCTCCCTCCTTCCCTCCCCCCACCCCCGAAACGACTACACTCCTGTCCATGTCTGTTAGTCTCATTTTTATGTCCCACCAATATATGGAATCCTACACTTCTTGTTTTTTTCTGATTCACTTATTTCACTCCGCATAATGTTATCAAGATTCCACCATTCTGCTGTAAGTGATCTGATGTCATCATTTCTTCTAGCTGAATCGTATACCATGGTGTATATGTGCCCCATCTTTATCCAGTCTTCTATTTTTTTTTTACAGAGATTAAAAGCCTTTAAGCAAACTCTTGGCCAATACAGCAAGAATCCATAAAAGAGTAGTGTCCTTAAGATGTTCACCAAGTCCAAGTTGGCCCCATTACCATGCCAAATCCCAGAAAAATGCAACGCAACCACAGTTCAGTCTGTTAGGAGCTGTCACAGGGAGCAGGAGTCCAGGAAAAGTCCACATCCAGGAAAAGTCCACATGGCACTGGAGTTGTCACCATTCTATACTTTGCAGCTCATGTCCAAGTCCCAATGACTGCTGCTTCTAGCTGGTAATGATTCAGGTAGACTGGAAAAGCCATTTACAGCATGCGTGGATATGGAGGTTCTGTTCTCCTCTGCCTGGAGAGATGAGACCAGGTTGCTTTTCCCTGGAGCTCTGCGACTGTGGCATGAAAAAGAGAACCTTGGAATATACTAAGCCGGGTGGCAAAGGTAGATTCATATTAGAAGTTGGCAAAAGGGGAAAAGAGAGCTCTAAATTAGGAGTAGGTCCCAGCCTGAAATATGAGAGGGGCATTGAGGTAGGAGGGATAAAGGAAACACTATATATTAAGCAAAGCAGCAGAAAATAGGACTATCAACACCCACAACAGAGATCTTTGAGGGAAGAATAAAAAACCTGACTATTCAGGCAAAACATAGTTAAGTGGCCCTTGTGCAAATGAGATCAGTTTACCAGCTTCTTGGAAGAAATACCCTAGGCTCGGCCACAGTGTTGTAGATGGGGCCGATGGCCCTGGGCACCTTCAGCCTTCAGTGGCAAACCCCAGCATTCTGGGCAAGGTTAGGTCATAGGTGGCTGGAGCAGGGCTGGAAGAGACTGAACCCTCCCTTAGAGGAATGAGGGGGAAGCCTACCTTCCAGTGTCCCTGTTTCCTCACAGCAGAGGCATGTAAGCCTGGCAGGCTTTAGCTCAATGACCTTCCTTTCCACTATTGAAGCAGGATTCAGATGGCATCCTATGAGACCCCTTTGGGGCATTAGAGCCTTTAAGGGTGTATCCTAAAAGCTGGTAGTTCCCCTGATCTCTATTGGGCTTTTTCTGCCTCTAGGTATCTTAAAAGCCATGCTCAGAAGATCTCGCTGAGGGGTTTGAAGATCCCCATCCGCCTATAAAAAATCTTTTCCATATATCTGGAGCTATTTGAAAAAAGACAAAACAGTGTTATTAGCTGGATCTAATAAAGAAGGTAGCAGTTTGCAGGCAAAAAAGATTTGGTGTCTCCTGTTCAACAGCATTCAAAATAAATGTAAATTTTTTTTTATAATAATTTTATTTTTTTAATGGGGTGAAATCAATAAATCAGGATACATATATTCAAAGGTAACAAGTCCAGGTTATCTTGTCATTCAATTATGTTGCATACCCATCACCCAAAGTCAGATTGTCCTCTGTCACCTTCTATCTAGTTTTCTTTGTGCCCCTCACCCTCCCCCTTTCCCTCTCCCTCTTCCCCCTCCCCCCATAACCACCACACTCTTATCAATGTATCTTAGTTTCACTTTTATGTCCCACCTACCTATGGAATAATGCAGTTCCTGGTTTTTTCTGATTTACTTATTTCACTTCGTATAATGTTATCAAGATCCCACCATTTTGCTGTAAATATTCCGATGTCATCATTTCTTATGGCTGAGTAGTATTCCATAGTGTATATGTGCCACATCTTCTTTATCCAGTCATCTATTGACGGGCTTTTTGGTTGTTTCCATGTCCTGGCCACTGTGAACAATGCTGCAATGAACATGGGGCTGCAAGTGTCTTTACATATCAATGTTTCTGAGTTTTTGGGGTATATACCCAGTAGAGGGATTGCTGGGTCATAAGGTAGTTCTATTTTCAGTTTTTTGAGCAACCACCATACTTTCTTCCATAATGGTTGTACTACTTTACATTCCCACCAACAGTGTATGAGGGTTCCTTTTTCTCCACAACCTCTCCAAAATTTGCTATTACCTGTCTTGCTAATAATAGCTAATCGAACAGGTGTGAGGTGGTATATCATTGCAGTTTTGATTTGCATTTCTCTAATAGCTAAAGAAGATGAGCATCTTTCCATATATCTGTTGGCCATTTGTATTTCTTCCTGGGAGAAGTGTCTGTTCATATCCTCTACCCATTTTTTTATTGGATTGTTTGTTTGTTTGTTGTTGAGTTTTATGAGTTCTTTGTATATTTTGGATATTAGGCCCTTATCTGAGCTGTTGTTTGAAAATATCATTTCCCATTTAGTTGGCTTTCTGTTTATTTTGTTATCAGTTTCACTTGCTGAGCAAAAACTTCTTAGTCTGATGTAGTCCCATTCATTAATTTTTCCCTTCACTTCTCTTGCCTGTGGAGTCAAATTCATAAAATGCTCTTTAAAACGCAGGTCCATGAGTTTAGTACCTATGTCTTCTTCTATGTACTTTATTGTTTCAGGTCTTATGTTTAGATCTTTGATCCGTTTTGCGTTAATTTTTGTACAGGGGGAGAAATTGTAGTCCAGTTTCATTCTTTTGCATGTGGCTTTCCAGTTTTCCCAGCACCATTTATTGAAGAGGCTTTCTTTTCTCCATTGTGTGTTGTTGGCCCCTTTATCAAAAATTATTTGACTATATATATGTGGTTTTATTTCTGGACTTTCTATTCTGTTCCATTGGTCTGAATGTCTATTTTTCTGCCAATACCATGCTGTGTTGATTGTCGTGGCCCTATAATATAGTTTGAAGTCAGGTATTGTAATGCCCCCAGCTTCATTCTTTTTCTTTAGGATTGCTTTGGCTATTCGGGGTTTTTTATAGTTTCATATAAATCTGATGATTTTTGCTCTATTTCTTTAAAAAATGTCATTGGAAGTTTGATGGGAATTGCATTAAATTTGTATATTGCTTTGGGTAATATAGCCATCTTGATTATATTTATTCTTCCTAGCCAAGAACAAGGTATATTCTTCCATTTCATTATATCTTTTTCGATTTCCCTTAACAATGGTTTATAGTTTTCATTATATAAGTCCTTTACATTCTTTGTTATGTTTATTCCTAAGTATTTTTTTTGTTGTTGTTGCAATTGTGAAGGGGATTATTCTTTTCAGTTCGTTCTCAATTGTTTCATTGTTGGCATATAGAAAGGCTATTGACTTCTGTATGTTAATTTTGTATCCTGTGACCTTACTGTATTGGCTTATTGTTTCTAGTAGTCTTTTTGTGGATTCTTTGGGGTTTTCGATGTATAGGATCATATCATCTGCAAAAAGTGATACCTTTACTTCTTCTTTTTTGATATGGATGCCTCTTATTTCTTTGTCTTGTCTGAGTGCTCTGGCTAGAACCTCTAGTACCACATTAAAAAAGAGTGGAGAGAGTGGACAACCCTGTCTTGTTCCTGATTTAAGGGGGAAAGCCTTCAGTTTAGTGCCATTTAATATGATGTTAGCTGATGGTTTATCATATATGGCCTTTATCATGTTGAGATATTTTTTTTCTATACCCATTTTGTTGAGAGTCTTAAACGTAAAATTGTGTTGTATTTATCGAAAGCCTTTTCTGCATCTATTGATAAGATCATGTGGTTTTTGTTCTTTGTTTTGTTAATATGATGTATTACGTTAACTGTTTTACTTATGTTGAACCATCCTTGAGATTCTGGGATGAATCCCACTTGATCATGATGTATTATTTTTTTTAATGTGTTGTTGTATTCGATTTGCTAGTATTTTGTTTAGTATTTTAGCATCTGTATTCATTAGAGATATTGGTCTGTAGTTTTCTTTTTTTGTGCCATACTTGCCTGGTTTTCGTATGAGGGTTATGTTGGCCTCATAAAATGTGTTTGGAAGTCTTGCTTCTTCTTCAATTTTTTGGAAGACTTTGAGTAGAATAGGAACCAAGTCTTCTTTGAATGTTTGATAAAATTCGCTGGTATAGCCGTCAGGGCCTGGACTTTTATTTTTGGGGAGGTTTTTAATGGTTTTTTCTATTTCTTCTCTACTGATAGGTCTGTTTAGGCTTTCTGCTTCTTCTTGACTCAGTCTAGGAAGGTTGTATTGTTCTAGGAATTTATCCATTTCTTCTAGGTTGTTGAATTTAGTGGCATAAAGTTTTTCATAGTATTCTACAATAATTCTTTGTATATCTACGGTGTCCGTGGTGATTTCTCCTCTTTCATTTTGGATTTTGTTTATATGAGTTCTTTCTCTTTATTTCTTGGTAAGTCTTGCCAAGGGTTTGTCAATTTTCAAAGAACCAGCTCCTTGTTCTATTAATTTTTTCTATAGTTCTTCTGTTCTCTAATTCATTTATTTCTGCTCTGATTTTTATTATCTCCTTTCTTTGGCTGGTTTTGGGTTGTCTTTGTTCTTCTTTTTCTAGTTCCTTAAGGTGGGAAGTTAAGTGGTTCACTTGGGCTCTCTCTTGTTTGTTCATATATGCCTGAAGCGATATGAACTTTCCTCTTATCACTGCTTTTGCTGCATCCCATAGATTCTGATATGTCGTATTGTCATTTTCATTAGTCTGTATATATCTTTTGATCTCTGCACTTATTTCTTCTTTGACCCATTCATTTTTTAAAAGTATGTTGTTTAGTTTCCACATTTTTGTGGGACTTTTTTCCTCTTTTTTGCAGTTTAATTCTAGTTTCAAGGCTTTATGATCAGAAAATATGCTTGGTACAACTTCGATTTTTCTGAATTTGCTGATGTTGTTTTTGTGGCCCAACATATGGTCAATTCTTGAGAATGATCCATGTACACTGGAGAAAAATGTATACTCAGTCACTTTGGGATGAAATGTCCTGTAGATGTCTATCATATCCAGGTGCTCTAGTGTTTTGTTTAAGGCCACTATGTCTTTGTTGATTCTCTGTTTGGATGACCGATCTAGAGTCGTCAGCGGTGTATTGAGGTCTCCAAGTATGATTCTGTTTTTGTCAGTTTTTGTTTTAAGTTCAATAAGTAGCTGTCTTATATATTTTGGTGCTTCTTGGTTTGGTGCATATATATTAAGAATTGTTATGTCTTCTTGATTCAGTGTCCCCTTAGCCATTATGAAATGGCCATTTTTGTCTCTGAGTACTTTTGCTGTCTTGTAGTCAGCATTATCAGATATAAGTATTGTTACACCTGCTTTTTTTGGATGTTATTTCCTTGGAGTATTGTTTTCCAGCCTTTCATTTTGAATTTGTTTTTATCCCTGTTACTTAGATGAGTTTCCTGTAGGCAGCATACTGTTGGATTTTCTTTCTTAATCCATTTTGCTACTCTGTGCCTTTTTATTGATGGGTTTAATCCGTTTACATTTAGTGTAATTATTGACACTTGTGAGTTTCCTATTGCCATTTTATAAATTGCTTTCTGTTATTTTTGTGTCTTGTTTGATCCTTCTCTTTTGTTTTTCTGCATTTGTTTTTATTTGGTTGTATTCCATACATCTTTCCTCTGTTGCTATCTTTTTTATCTCATGTGCTTCTGTGTTTGTTTTTTCAATGGTGGTTACCTTTGAGTAATGAAAAGGGTCCCTACCCTGTTCATTGTAGCAAACTATTTTGTGAGTACTTTTGCACTCCATCGTCCTTTACTACTGTTAATCTCCATCTTCTCCCCCCCCTTTCTTTTTGTTGTCACAGTTTAAATTTTGTTTTATTGTGTTCTTCTTGGAGCTTTTACTTGTGGCTCTGTTTTTTTTTTCTTTGTATCTGATTGGAGAACCCCCTTTAGTAATTCCTGGAGTGGGGGTTTTCTGATGAAAATTCCCTCATCTTTACTGTATCTGTGAATGTTTTTATTTCTCCTTCATATTTGAAGGATAGCTTTGATGGGTATAGTATTTGTTGCTGAAAGTTCCTCTCTTTCAGGACTTTAAATATTGGGGTCCACTCTCTTCTAGCTTGTAGAGTTTCTGCTGAGAAATCTGATGATAATCTAATGGGCCTTCCTTTATATGTTGTATTCTTCTTTTTTCTGGCTGCCTTGAGAATTTTTTCTTTGCTGTTGGTTTGTGTCAATTTCATTATGATATGCCTTGGAGTAGGTTTGTTGGGGTTAAGAAAATTCGGAGATCTGTTTGCTTCTTGAACTTGAGGCTTTAGTTCTTTCCACATGCTTGGGAAGTTCTCATCTATTATTTGTTTGAATATGTTCTCCATTCCATTTTCTCTCTCTTCTCCCTCTGATATACCTATTATTCTTATGTTATTCTTTTTCATGGAGTCATATAATTCTTGTAGTGCTATCTCATTTTTTTTAATTTCTGAGTCTCTTTCTTCTTCTTCTTTTTTTTTTTTTTACTTTCCCTTTTTTTTTTTAATAAATTTTTATTAATGTTAATGGGATGACATTAATAATTCAGGGTACATATATTCAAAGAAAACATGTCTAGGTTATCTTGTCATTAAATTATGTTGCATACCCCTCGCCCAGAATCAGATTGTCTTCCTTCACCCTCTATCTAGTTTTCTCTGTGCCCCTCCCCCTCCCCCTAAATCTCACCTTCCCTCCCTCCTGCGTCCTCCCATCCCCCACCCCAGGTAACCACCACACTCTTGTCCATGTCTCTTAGTCTCGTTTTTACGTTCCACCAATGTATGGAATCATGTAGTTCTTGTTTTTTTCTGATTTACTTATTTCACTCTGTATAATGTTATCAAGATCCCACCATTTTGCTATAAATGATCTAATGTCATCATTTCTTATAGCTGAGTAGTATTCCAGAGTGTATATGTGCCACATCTTCTTTATCCAATCTTCTATTGAAGAGCTTTTTGGTTGTTTCCATGTCTTGGCCACTGTGAACAGTGCTGCTATGAACATGGGGCTACATGTGTCTTTACGTATCAATGATTCTGAGGTTTTGGGGTATATACCCAGTAGAGGGATTGCTGGGTCATAAGGTAGTTCTATTTGCAGTTTTTTGAGGAACCACCATACTTTCCTCCATAGTGGTTGTACTACTTTACATTCCCACCAACAGTGTATGAGGGTTCCTTTTTCTCCACAGCCTCTCCAACATTTGTTATTACCCATCTTGTTGATAATAGCTAATCTAACAGGGGTGAGGTGGTATCTCATTGTAGTTTTGATTTGCATTTCTCTAATATCTAATGAAGCTGAGCATCTTTTCATATATCTGTTGGCCATTTGTATTTCTTCCTGGGAGAAATGTCTGTTCATGTCCTCTTCCCATTTTTTTATTGGATTGTTTGTTTGTTTGTTGTTGAGTTTTATAATTTCTTTGTAAATTTTGGATATTAGGCCCTTATCTGAGCTGTTGTTTGAAAATATCAGTTCCCATTTAGTTGGCTTTCTGTTTATTTTGATATCAGTTTCTCTTGCTGAGCAAAAACTTTTAATTCTGATGTAGTCCCATTCATTTATCTTTGCCTTCACTTCTCTTGCCATTGGAGTCAAATTCATAAAATGTTCTTTAAAACCCAGATCCATGAGTTTAGTACCTATGTCTTCTTCTATTGACTTTATTGTTTCAGATCTTATATGTAGGTCTTTGATCCATTTTGAATTAATTTTAGCACACGGGGACAGGCTCTGGTCGAGTTTCATTCTTTTGCATGTGGCTTTCCAGTTTTCCCAACACCATTTGTTGAAGAGGCTTTCTTTTCTCCATTTTGTGTTGTTGGCCCCTTTATCAAAGATTATTTGACCATATATATGTGGTTTTATTCCTGGGCTTTCTGTTCTGTTCCATTGGTCTGAGTGTCTATTTTTCTGCCAATACCATGCAGTTTTGATTATTGTGGCCCTATGATATAGTTTAAAGTCAGGTATTGTAATGCCCCCAGCTTCATTCTTTTTCCTTAGGATTGCTTTGGCTATTTGGGGTTTTTTATAGTTCCATATAAATCTGATGATTTTTTGTTCCATTTCTTTAAAAAATGTCATAGGAATTTTGATGGGAATTGCATTAAATGTATATTTTACTTTGGGTAATATGGCCATTTTAATTATATTTATTCTTCCTATCCAAGAACTAGGAATATTTTTCCATCTCATTGTGTCTTTTTCTATTTCTCTTAGCAATGCCTTGTTGTTTTCTTTATATAAGTCCTTTACATTCTTTGTTATGTTTATTCCTAGGTATTTTTTTTTTGTTGTTGCAATAGTGAAGGGGATTATTTTTTTGAGTTCGTTCTCAATTGTTTCATTGTTGGCATATAGAAAGGCTATGGACTTCTGTATGTTAATTTTGTATCCTTCGACCTTACTGTATTGGTTTATTCTTTCTAATAATCTTTTTGTGGAACCCTTTGGGTTTTCGATGTATAGTATCATATCATCAGCAAAAAGTGATATCTTTACTTCTTCTTTTCCGATATGGATGCCTTTTATTTCTTTGTCTTGTCGGATTGCTCTGGCCAGAACTTCTAGCACCACGATAAATAAGAGTGAAGAGAGTGGACACCCCTGTCGTGTTCCTGATTTAAGGTGAAAACTCCTCAGTTTTACGCCATTTAATATGATGTTGGCTGATGGTTTATCATATATGGCCTTTATTATGTTGAGATATTTTCATTCTATACCCATTTTGTTGAGAGTCTTAAACATAAAATTGTGTTGTATTTTATTGAAAGCCTTTTCTGCGTCTATTGATAAGATCATGTGGTTTTTGTTCTTTGTTTTGTTGATATGGTGTATTACGTTAACTGTTTTATGTATGTTGAACCATCCTTGAGATTCTGGGATGAATCCCACTTGATCATGATGTATTATTTTTTTTAATGTGTTGTTGTATTCGATTTGCTAGTATTTTGTTTAGTATTTTAGCATCTGTATTCATTAGAGATATTGGTCTGTAGTTTTCTTTTTTTGTGCTATCCTTGCCAGGTTTTGGTATGAGGGTTTTGTTGGCCTCATAAAATGTGTTTGGAAGTATTGCTTCTTCTTCAATTTTTTGGAAGACTTTGAGTAGAATAGGAACCAAGTCTTCGTTGAATGTTTGATAGAATTCACTAGTATAACCACCTGGACCTGGACTTTTATTTTTGGGGAGGTTTTTAATAGTTTTTTCTATTTCTTCCCTGCTGATTGGTCTGTTTAGGCTTTCTGCTTCTTCATGACTCAGTTTAGGATGGTTGTATTGTTCTAGGAATTTATCCATTTCTTCTAGATTGTTGTATTTGGAGGCATATACTTTTTCATAGTATTCTACAATAATTCTTTGTATATCTATGATGTCTGTGGTGATCTCTGCTCTTTCATTTTGGATTTTATTTATTTGAGTCCTGTGTCTTTTTTCCTTGGTGAGTCTTGCCAAGGGTTTGTCAATTTTGTTGATCTTTTCAAAGAACCAGCTCCTTGTTTTATTAATTTTTTCTATAGTTTTTCTGTTCTCTATTTCATTTATTTCTACTCTGATTTTTATTATCTCCTTTCTTCGGCTTGTTTTGGGTTGTCTTTGTTCTTCTTTTTCTAGTTCCTTAAGGTGTGAATTTAAGTGGTTTACTTTGGCTCTCTCTTGTTTGTTCATATAGGCCTGAAGTGATATAAACTTTCCTCTTATTACTGCTTTTGCTGCATCCCAGAGATTCTGATATGTCGTATTTTCATTTTCATTTGTCTGTATATATCTTTTGATCTCTGTGCTTATTTCTTCTTTGACCCATTCATTTTTTAGAAGTATGTTGTTTAGTTTCCACAATTTTTTGGGTTTTTCCCCCTCTTTTTTACGGTTGCATTCTAGTTTCAAGGCTTTATGATCAGAGAATATGCTTGGCACAATTTCAATTTTTTTATATTTGCTGATATTGTCTTTGTGGCCCAACATATGGTCAATTCTTGAGAATGTTCCATGTACACTAGAGAAAAATGTATACTCTGTCGCTTTGGGATGAAGTGTCCTATAGATGTCTATCATATCCAGTATTTCTAGTATTTCATTTAAGGCCACTATATCTTTATTGATTCTCTGTTTGGATGACCGATCTAGAGCCATCAGCGGTGTATTGAGGTCTCCAAGTATGATTGTATTTTTGTCAGTTTTTGTTTTAAGGTCAATAAGTAGCTGTCTTATATATTTTGCTGCTCCTTGGTTTGGTGCGTATATATTATGGATTGTTATGTCTTCTTGATTCAACTTTCCCTTAATCATTATGAAATGACCATTTTTGTCTCTGAGTACTTTTTCTGTCTTGTAGTCAGCATTCTTAGATATGAGTATTGCTATACCTGCTTTTTTTGGGTGTTGTTTGCTTGGAGTATTGTTTTCCAGCCTTTCACTTTGAATTTGTTTTTATCCTTGTTGCTTAGATGAGTTTCTTGTATGCAGCATATAGTTGGATTTTCTTTTTTAATCCATTCTGCTACTCTGTGTCTTTTTATTGGTAAGTTTAATCCATTTACATTTAGTGTAATTATTGACACTTGTGAGTTCCCTATTGCCATTTTATAAATTACTTTCTGTTAGTTTTGTATCTTGTTTGATTCTTCTCTTTTGTTTTTCTATCATTTGTTTTTGTTTGTTTGTATTCCATACTTCTTTCCTCTGTTGCTACCTTTTTTAAGTCAAGTGCTTTTTTGGTGGTTTTTTCAAGGGTGGTTACCATTAAGTAATGAAAAGGGTACCTACCATATTCATTGTAGTACCCTTTCTTGTGAGTATTTCTGCGCTTCATCGTCCTATGCTACTGTTAATCTTCATCCTTTCTCCCCTTTTTTTTTCTTTTGTTGTCACAGTTTAAGTTTGGTTTTATTGTTTTCTTGGTGGAGCTGTTACTTGTGGTTATGTTTTCTTTTGTTCTTTGAATCTGGTTGGAAAACCCCCTTTAGTATTTCCTGGAGTGGGGGATTTCTGATGATAAATTCGCTCATCTTTTCTGTATTTGTGAATATTTTTATATCTCCTTCGTATTTGAAGGATAGCTTTGATGGGTATAGTATTCTTGGCTGAAAGTTCCTCTCTTTCAGGGCTTTAAATATTGGGGTCCACTCTCTTCTAGCTTGGAGAGTTTCTGCTGAGAAATCTGATGATAATCTAATGGACCTTCCTTTATATGTTGTATTCTTCTTTTTTCTGGCTGCCTTGAGAATTTTTTCTTTGCTGTTGGTTTGTGCCAATTTTATTATGATATGCCTTGGAGTAGGTTTCTTGGAGTTAAGAAAACTCGGAGTTCTGTTTGCTTCTTGAACTTGAGGCTTTAGTTCTTTCCACAGGCTTGAGAAGTTCTCATCTATTATTTGTTTGAGTATGTTCTCCATTCCATTTTCTCTCTCTTCTCCCTCTGATATACCTATTATTCTTATGTTATTCTTTTTGATGGAGTCAGATAATTCTTGTAGGGCTATCTCATTTTTTTTAATTTTTGAGTCTCTTTCTTCTTCTCTCTGTTGTGCCTCAAGTTGCTTGTCTTCTATTTCACTAATCCTCTCTTCTATCTGACCTGTTTTATTAGCTAAGCTTGTTACTTCATTTTTCAGCTCGTGAATTGAGTTTTTCATCTCTGTTTGATTTGTTTTTATAGTTTCAATTTCCTTGGACATATATTCTTTGTGTTCATTGAGTTGTTTTCTGAGCTCCCTAAATTGCCTTTCTGTGTTTTCTTGTATATCTCGGAGGATTTTTAGGATTTCTATCTTGAATTCTCTGTCATTTAGCTCCAAGGTTTCCAATATTTTAAATATTTTCTCCATAGATTTTTCCTCATCTAGCTGTGTTACCTCTCTTTCTTTTGTATCCATGATATTCGATTTTCTCTTCCTTAATGGCATCTGAGGGTGGTTTTGTTGATAGTATTAATGAGATTTAATAAAGAATAAAAAGTTAAAAAAATAAAAAATTGAAAAGAGTTGTTTTTTTTAAAAAAAATTAATAATGAAATAAAGAAAAATAAAATAAAATAAAAATTTTAAAAAAAAGCAAATTATTCCCCCCCCCCCTCATTTTTTCCTTTCCTCTCCTCTTTCCTCTTTCTTGAGAAAATCTTGTGGTGAACTGTGAATTATAACAAACAATGTCTGTAATGGAGGGCCTGAATTGGGGAAAAGTAATAAAGGGGCCAAAAAAGAAAAAAGAAAAAGAAAAAAGAAGGGGGTATGGACCCACAAAAAGCAAATAAGGAAAAAATTTAGGTCAAGAATAAAATGATTTGCTTTTAGGTGTTGGTTGACTAAGAGTTATGATGAGAGGAATAAGAGGAAAACAGGAAAATGGGGGGACAAATTAGAAAATTACTATTGTATTTAGTGGAACAAGAACTAGATAAAATGGAAAGCCACGGATGGGAGCACTGCTAGTGAGTTAAAAAGGTGAAGTAAAAACACCCCAAAATGCCACAAACATAAGTTTGAGTCCCAGATAAGATAATTTGTTTGTTATTGAGTTTTGAATGAGAGGAGATTTTAAGGAGAAAAGAAGAAACTAATATAGAGGGAGAAAAAAAAGATAGAGAGAGAAAAAAAGAGGGAACCACTAAAAGAAGAAAAAAGAAAAAAGAGGAGAGTGAGAGAGCGAGTTAAGTGTTTTGGAGTGCAAACCTCAGAGAGAGAAAGGAAGAGGAGCGAAAAGATAATGGGAGATGTAACACTTATGGGTAGTGTAGTTCAAGGAGAGGAGAGAGTAAGACCGGCAGAGAGTTAATCGGCCAAATTGGAGGAGGAAAAAAAATATCAAGCATGAAGAGAAACAAACGAACAAATATAATAAAATGGGATAGGTTATAAAGTCTGCAGATTATTCTTGATTTTGAGAGGTTATCTTCTTGCTTTTTCTTTTCTCTCCCTCTTCCTGGTCGGTGACTCTGTACCCCGGGTTCTGCCCCTTTGGCACACTCAGGTAGAGGTTTGCAGTTGATAAGTCTCTATGGCAATGTCATGTATTGTGCTTTAGTCTCGTTGGCAGTCGAGGCTCATTAGCATTTATAGGCTCTGACAGTGAGAGAGTCTGTGTTCCTGGAGCCTTTAGCCTAGTCTTTCCTTCCTCAATTAGTAGCCTGATAATCCAGCTATGGGGTTGCTGATGCCTCTGCCTGGATAGTAAGAGGCTCAAAGAGCTGGCAACTCCCCACTCTATTTCCACTCAGCACAGGGCTCTGGGTAAGGCTCAGTCAGTCAGAGCTCCTACCATAATCAGGCGGGGTTTCCACCCAATCAACGACCTCTGGCTCTGCTACTCTGTCTGGTAACACAGGAGGGCGCCCACTCCTGGGGCACTTGGAGGAAACTCTTGCTCACTATCTGCACACGCAGACCAGGATATCCGGCCAGCAGTCTCACGCTCTGAGTGAAACAACCCAACCGCATGGAAAAGTTCTAGCATTGGAATTGGCTCTCGCTCCGTCCCCGTGCGCGCCTTTTGCAAGGCGCTGGGGCTGCCTGAGATTCCGCTTTGGCCCACACAAAGGACCCTGACTCTGCCCCTCTATGCGATAACATGGGCGTGCACTGCCGAGGCACTCGGAGGAATCTCTCGCTCACTATCTGTGCACACAGACCAGGATATGAGGCCGGCCACGTTTCCCTCTGAATGAATCCCCTACCAGCATGTAAAAGTTCCACCGTTGGAATTAGGTCTTGCTTCCTCCCGTGCGCGGCTTTCCCAGAGCGCTGGGGCTGCCCGGAGATTCCATTTTTGGCCCACAGAAAGGCCTCTGACTCTGCTTCTCTGTGGGGTAACACGGGCACCCACTCCCAGGGTTTAGGAAGACATCTCTCGCCCAGTATCTGTGCGCACCGACCAGGAGATCGTGTAAAATGGCTGCCCGGTTTGTCTTTCTTTGTTTGGGTTTGGCGCTATTGTTAGCTTGTATTGCCCAGGTTGCCGCAGGATCAGTTTTTCCTTGGCTTGGATCTCCGTGCCACAGCCTAGTTCGGCCATTTGTGCCGCGGCCTGGATCTATTCACCCCCTTTGCCCGCCTCAGTTTCTATATTCACGGATCCCAGAGAAAGCCGCCCTGTTTAGGTTAGTGAGGAAGGTGGAGCATTTCTTACTCCCTATTTTCTTCGGGGTTTGGTTATATATTTAGCCAATTTTTCGCTTGACCATAACTTCGGGTGTATTGCGAAACATCTGGAGGCTCCAAGGATAGGTTTTTCTGTTTCTAGTTGAAGATCTTGTTGAGTTTTGAGGGAGATTTATCGGTATCGCTTCCTACCCCGCCATTACTCTGACATCATCTCTGTCAATTTTTTTATAAGTAAAAAGTATGATATGGTAGACCCGCAGGTGTTCCAGGATATGACTAACCCATTTAAAAAAATGTTTTTTTAAATTGACCTTAAAATGTTTGCTGAGTACACTTTAATAATACCTTAACTTTAAAGACTGTAAGCATGACAAAATACAGTAAATGCTTTTGCTCCATATGCAGGAGCATTTTCAGTTCAGCCAGCTTAGGAAATCCAGTAATAGAACAATGCATACAGACAATGAGCTATAACATGCTTAGCAGCCTCTCCTGTTCTGACAAAGGTTACTATAGATCTGGAATATGTACCCACTGTAATGTGGACATAGGACTGTTTGACAAATGAAGGTATATGAATAACATCCATCTGCCAAAGTTTTCCTGGTAGGGGTCCTTGATGGTTAACTCTAAATGAAGGGGCAGTATAGGACCCCTCTGAAAGGATTTCCCAATCTGCCGTGCTGCTTCCCGAGAAAGTTGAAACTGTTTACACCAGGCTGCAGCATTCTGGTGATGAATAGTATGAGACTGACTTGCTCGGTCTGTCATGGTTGCTCTATATAATTTTCTTTTGGATAGCTTGATCAACAAGGGCATTCCTAGGACCTGGCCGGTTGGCACAGTGGCAGAGCCTTGGCCTGGTGTGCAAGATTCCCGGGTTCGATTCCCAGTCCGAGCACACAGAAGAAGCACCCATCTATTTCTCCACCCCTCCCCCTCTCCTTCCTCTCTGTCTCTCTCCTCCCGTCACGTAGCAAGGCTCCACCAGAGCAAAGTCACCCCGGGCACTAAGGATGGCCCCATGGCCTCTACCTCAGTCGCTAGAATGGCTCTGGTTGCAACAGAGCAACATCCCAGGTGGGCAGAGCATTACCCCCTGGTAGGCATGCCAGGTGGATCCCGGTCAGGTGCATGCGGGAGTCTGTCTGACTGCCTCCCCATTTCCATCTTCAGAAAAATACAAAAAATAAATAAATAAAAGAAAATATACAACAATAAAAAAAAATAAAGAAAAGAAAGGAGGAAAAAAAAAAGAAAGAAAAAGAAAAAAAAAAGGGCATTCCCCTGTGCTAAAGCTCCAGGGAGCATGAAGTGAGCTCAAGTATGTCCCATAAAACATGGAGCTCTATGTTGACATACAAGTCCCCGAAGAAGGAGGAACTGGTGAAATAGTTCATCAGCATTTGTCCCTAAGACAGGAGTCTCCACAGTGGAAACAGCATAAGTAAATATTTGCTGTCTGTCTATACATTAAAGGGGGGAATATGGCAAATGCTGAAAAGGCATAATCTTTGTGCCCCTCCCCCAACCCCCTCCCCCTCCTCCCCCCACCCTGTAACCCCAACACTGTTGTCCATGTCTCTGAGTCTCATCTTTATGTCCCACCTATGTATGGAATCCTATAGTTCTTAGTTTTTTTCTGATTTACTTCTTTCGCTCAGTATAATGTTATCAAGGCCCATCCATGTTGTTGTAAAAGATCCTATGTCATCATTTCTTATGGCTGAGTAGTATTCCATAGCATATATATACCAAAACTTTTTAATCCACTCGTCCTCTGATGGACACTTGGGCTGTTTCCAGATCTTTGCTATTGTGAACAATGCTGCCATAAACATGGGGGTGCATTTCTTCTTTTCAAACAGTGCTATGGTGTTCTTGGGGTATATTCCTAACAGTGGTATAGCTGGGTCAAAAGGCAGTTTGATTTTTATTTTCTTGAGGAATCTCCATACTGTTTTCCACAGTGGCTGCACCTGTCTGCATTCCCCCCAGCAGTGCAGGAGGGTTTCCTTTCCTCTACATCCTCACCAACACTTATTCTGTGTTGTTTTATTGATGAGCGCCATTCTGACTGGTGTGAGGTGATATCTCATTGTGGTTTTAATTTGCATTTCTCTAATCATTAGTGAAGTTGAACATATTTTCATATGCCTATTGGCCATCTGTGTGTCCTCTTTGGAGAAGTGTCTATTCATTTCTTTTGCCCATTTTTGGATTAGATTGTTTGATTTCCTGGTATTAAGTTTTACAAGTTTTTTATAAATTTTGGTTATTAACCCCTTATCAGACGCAATGTCAAATATATTTCCCCATTGTGTAGTTTGTCTTTTTCTTCTGTTCTTATTGTTTTAACCTGTGCAAAAGCTTTTTATTTTGATAAAGTCCCATTTGTTTATCCTGTCTTTTATTTCACTTGCCTGTGGAGACAAATCTGCAAATATATTGCTGCGAGAGATGTCAGAGAGCTTACTGCCTATGTTTTCTTCTAAGATGCTTATGGTTTCATGGCTTACATTTAAGTCTTTTATCCATTTTGAGTTTATTTTTGTGAGTGGTGTAAGTTGGTGGTCTAGTTTCATTTTTTTGCAGGTAGCTGTCCAATTTTCTCAACACCATTTGTTGAAGAGGCTGTCTGTACTCCATTGTATTTCCTTACCTCCTTTGTCAAATATCAGTTGTCCATAGAGCAGTGGGTTTATTTCTGGGTTCTCTGTTCTGTTCCATTGATCTATGTGCCTGTTCTTATGCCAGTACCATGCTGTTTTGAGTACAATGGCTGTATAGTATAACTTGATATAGAGAAATGTGATACCTCCCGCTTTATTCTTCCTTTTCAAGATTACTGAGGCTATTCGTGTTCTCTTTTGGTTCCATATAAATTTTTGGAATATGTGTTCTATATCTTTGAAGTAAGTCATTGTTATTTTAATTGGTATTGCATTGAATTTATAAATTTCTTTGGGTAATATAGACATTTTAATGATGTTTATTCCTCCTAACCATGAGCACGGTATATGCTTCCACTTACTCATATCTTCCCTAATTTCTTTTATCAATGTTTTATAATTTTCCGAGTACAAGTCTTTAATCTCCTTGGTTAGATTTATTCCTAGGTACTTTATTTTTTTGGTTGCAATGGTAAAGGGGATTGATTTCTTGATTTCTCTTTCTGACAGTTCATTATTAGTGTATAAAAATGCCTCTGATTTCTGACTATTGATTTTATATCCTGCCACCTTGCTGAATTCATTTATCAGGCTTAGTAGTTTTTTGACTGAGATTTTAGGGTTTTCTATATACAATATCATGTCATCTGCAAATAATGATAGTTTTCCTTCTTCTTTTCCAATTTGGATGCCTTTTATTTCTTTTTCTTGTCTGATTGCTGTGGCTAGGACTTCCATAACAATGTTGAATAAGAGTGGTTAAAGGGGGCACCCCTACCTTGTTCCTGATCTTAAGGGGATTGCTTTTAATTTTTGCCCATTGAGTACGATGTTGGCTGTGGGTTTGTCATAGATGGCCTTTATCATGTTGAGGTATGTTACCTATATTCCCACTTTACTGAGAGTTTTGATCATGAATGGGTGCTGGATTTTATCAAATGCTTTTTCTGCATCTATTGAAATTATCATGTGGTTTTTCTACTTTCTTTTGTTTATGTGATGAATCACATTGATTGATTTTTGAATATTGTACCAGCCTTGCCTCCCCAGAATAAATCCCACTTGATCATGGTGTATGATTCTTTCATATATTGCTGGATCCGGTTTGCTAATATTTTGTTGAGTATTTTGGCATCTAAGTTCATCAGGGATATTGGCCTATAATTTTTTGTGTGTGTGCTGTCTTTGCCTGGTTTTGGAATCAGAATTATGCTCGCCTCATAAAAGGAGTTTGGAAGTCTTCCTTCCTCTTGAATTTTTTGAAATAGCTTGAGAAGGATAGGAGTTAGTTCTTCTTTGAATATTTGGTAGAATTCACTTGTGAAGCCATCAGGCCCAGGACTTTTCTTTTTTGGGAGTTTTTTGATAGCTGTTTCAATCTCATTTGTTATAATTGTTCTGCTTAGGTTTTCTGATTCTTCCAGATTGATTTTTGGAAGATTATATGATTCAAGGAATTTGTCCATTTTATCTAGGTTGTCTTGTTTTTTGGCATACAGTTCTTCATAGTATTTTCTTACAATATTTTGTATTTCTGTTGTGTCAGTTGTTATTTCTCCACTCTCATTTCTAATTTTATTTATTTGAGTCCCCACTCTTTTTTTCTTGGTGAGTCTTGTTAAAGGTTCATCGATCTTGTTTACCTTTTCAAAGAACCAGCTCCTGGTTTCATTGATCCTCTGTATTGTTTCTTTAGCCTCTATATCATTTATTTCTGCTCTGATCTTTATTATTTCCTTCCTTCTACTTGCTCTGGGCTTTACTTGCTGTTCTTTTTCTAGTTCTTTTAGATGCAGAGTTAAGTTGTTTATTTGAGCTTTTTCTAGCTTCTTGAGGTATGCCTGTAATGCTATGCACTTCCCTCTCAGGACTGCTTTTGCTGTGTCTCATAAATTTTGAGTTGATGTATGCTCATTATCGTTTGTTTCTAGGAATTTTTTAATTTCTTCTTTGATCTCAATGTTAACCATTTGTTATTTAATAACATGCTATTTAGTTTCCAAGTGTTTGAATGTTTTTCAATTTTTCTATTGTGGTTGATTTCTAGTTTCATGCCATTGTGATCAGAGAAAGTGCTCGATATGATTTCAATCTTCTTAACTTTGTTGAGACCGCTTTTGTGCCCTAACATGTGGTCTATTCTAGAGAATGTACCATGAGCGTTTGAAAAGAACGTATATTCTGCTGTTTTAGGGTGAAAGGTTCTGAAGATATCTATTAAATCGAGTTGATCTAATATGTCCTTTAAGTCTGCTGTTTCTTTGTTAATTATCTTTCTTGAGGATCTATCTAATGATGTTAATGGGGTATTGAAATCCCCTACTATTATAGTATTGCTGCTGATCTCGCCCTTTAAGTCCATCAAAGTCTGCTTTATATATTTAGGTGCTCCTATATTAGGTGTGTAGATATTTATAATGGTTATATCTACCTTTTGGATTGCTCCCTTTATCATTATGTAGTGACCTTCTTTATCTCTAACTATGGTCTTGGTTTTAAAGTCCATTTTGTCTGATATAAGTATTGCTACCCCAGCTTTTTTTTTCATTTCCATTTGCACAAAATATTTTTTCCATCCTTTTTTCTTCAGTCTGTGTGCATCTTTTGATTTAAGGTGTGTCTCCTGTAGACAGCATATGTATGGGTCCTGTTTTCTTATCCACGCAGCTACCCTATGTCTCTTGATCAGATCATTTAATCCATTAAATTTAAGGTTATTACTGATATGTAATTGTTTATTGCCATTTTTTTTCTTTTAAACTGTTTTCTTCTTTTGCTATATTCTTTTTTTCTTTTGATCTGTTTACAACAGGTCCCTTAGCATTTCTTGCAGCCTTGGTTTGGTTGCAGTGAATTCCTTGAGGTTTTTTTTTTGTCTGTAAAGCTTTTTATTTCTCCTTCAATTTTAAATGATAACCTTGCTGGATAAAGTAGTCTTGGTTGTAGGTTCTTGTTCTGCATTACTTTGAATATTTCTCGCCATTCCCTTCTGGCCTCAAGTGTTTCTGTTGAGAAGTCAGAAGTCATCCTTATAGGGGTTCCTTTGTAGGTGATAGTCTTTTTTTCTCTAGCAGCTTTTAATATTTTCTCTTTATCATTTAACTTTGGTAATTTAATTATGATGTGTCTTGGTGTTGGTTTCTTTGGGTTTCTCCTTAATGGAGTTCTCTGTCCTTCCTGAACATGTGAAATGTTTTCCTGCCTTAATTGGGGGAAGTTTTCTGCTATGATATGTTTGAACAAAGTCTCTATCCCTTGTTCTTTCTCTTCTTCTTCAGGAACCCCTATGATGTGGATGTTATTTCTCTTCATGTTGTCACAGAGCTCTCTTAGAGTTTCCTCAGACTTTTTGAGTCTCTTTTCTTTTTTCTGCTCTGCTTCCATGCCTTCATTTATCTTGTCCTCTAACTCGCTGAATCAATTCTCAGCTTCATCCATCTGCTTTTAATTCCTTCCATTGTATTCTTTATTTCAGATATTGTATTTGTCATTTCTGACTGATTCTTTTTTATTATTTCAATGTCCTTTTTTATATTTGTTATTTCTTTATTTAGGTTTTCGTAATGGCCATCTATGGTTGTTCTAATATCTTTGAGCATCCTAACAATCATTATTTTAAACTCTGCATCTGGTAATTTGGTTATATCTGATTCACTTAGGTCCTTTTCTGGGGATTTCTCTTGGTTTATTTGTGTTGTATTTCTCTGCCTCCGCATTTTCTCTTCACGAGAGTGGCTGTGATCACGCGCTTGGGTGTACAAGCGTTGGTGGCCTTGGCCTTTGCCCTGTCCCCGTGTGTGACGTTATGCTCGGTCTTGAGGGCACTGGTGAGCACCTTTGCTCAGCTGTGGGTCTCCGCCTGTTTCCGGGCTTTCGCCCCGCCCTTGCAGGAGGAGCCCATTCAAGGGACGGCTGCTAGCCTTGGCTCTACCGCCGGGCAGGACTGCGTGCCCAAGCTCAGCTCAGTAGCGGAACTCCGCCTCTTCTGGGCTTTTGGCTCCACCCCCACGGGAGGAGCAGGCTACCAAGTCAGACCACAAGCCTGGGTTGCACGGATGGGGCAAGGCTGTGCTCCTGCGCCCTTGCTCAGGGGCTGGTCTCCACCCTTTCTGGGGTTCCCGCCTTTCTCCCGCAGGCTGGATTACAGGCTGCCGGCAGCTGAGCTTGATCGCTTTTGCATGCCCCCTTCTCCCCAGCTAGGCAAGATTGAGCTCACACCTGAGCCCAATGGTTGCAAGCTGGCTTCCGCCCCTGCCAGCAGAACCGCGCTTTTGTCTCCTGCTGCTGCCCGCCCTCCAGAGAGCCCTCAGCCACGTGGGTGGGAGCGTTGCAGCTCGGACCCTAAGACTCACTACTGTAGACCCAAAAGCTCCCTCCTTCTATGCGACTCTGCTCTGAGTGCCGCGGGGGAACTTGTTTGGCTGCTCTCCTGCTTCCCTTTGCTGGTATTGCTGTTTCCGGGGGAAATATTCACTTAGCTTTGGGGAGTCACTCATCACAGGGGTTAGGGTGACTATCTCCCAAAATGTTTCTCCCTGTGCCTCCTAGATTATACTCTCTTCCTGTTACTCTGGTCCTCTCCTCTCTCCCCATCCCCAGGAGCCCTGGGTGAGTGGTTGTGAGAGAGGTCTGTGCGGTCCCTTTAAGAAGGATCCTGGGTCTGAGAAATCAGACTCTTTCTCACAAACAGTATCCTGAATTGTTTTCAGCTAAATACTGTCCTTACGCCACTTCTGGGCTCTGGGGCTGCAGGCTGGGGCTTTGTTCCTGGGGCTCAGGACCCTTCCCCCTCTGCTAAACTCACTTCCCGCCACGCGAGTCTCTCCTTGCTGCTGTTCGCTCTGGGGAGCTGAGCAGACCTCTCCGCGTTTCCGCTTTTCCTACCAGTCTCAGTGTGGCTTCTTCAGTGTTCCTTGGTTGAAGAGTCCTCTTAGTTTCACACACTTCTGTTTATTCATTCATGTGCTATATAATTGTCAGCCAGCCTCTCAGCTCAGCATCAGGCTTGGGCCAGTCAACCACAAGGCCATGATTTAAACTCTTGCTGTTACTTTTAAGTATTGTGGGATTGAATCAAGGGAAGTGCAGTCAAGGGGACCCAGGGGCTCTTTTACATGTTCTATGTTCCTGGCATGACTTCTCCAGGCTTCAGTTTTTACCTCTATAAGGTGAAGTTGATAAAACCAAGGCTCTCAAATATCACTGACTGTATTTTTTGAATAATAATCCAATGAAATAAAAACATGAAAGGTTTCTGTGTAACTTATGCTGTGAACATACATGTGAGTACTTTTATTACCTCCTGCTGCTACATAATTCTCCAATAGAGTGAGTGGAGACCATGTTTCCTGGAACTGTCTACCTTCACTGTGTACGAGTCAATCTCACATGAACTCTCTGCTTGCTTGCCTGCTGGCATCTCTGTTGCTGACTCCTCAAAGGGGCCTAAAATAACTCATCAGTAAATAAAATGTTAGTGATGCCCACATGCTAGGTCTTCCTAAGATTTACAGCAATAATACATTGCAATGTTTATAAAATTCATGTCTCACCAACACTAAGTGGAGAAAAAGAAAAGTTATGTTCACTAGCCTTCTAGGTTTATCTCACATTGTTTATCCACATACTAATAGCTTATTTCCACACTTTTGTGGATCTTTTATGCTCCTTTACCCTTATTAAGAGAAATTTTCCATATACTGGGGATATTTCTGTCTTCTCTTTCCAGTAAAAACCCTCACACTGCACACTTCTTTTAGTTTGTATGTTTAGGAAGCTGCTATTTTGAATATGACATATGAATGAATACACTATACCCTTCCTTTGTGATACTCTGCCCACTTCACAAGGACTTATCCTTAAATGGTTGTCTACAATTTACAGAAACAAACCCTATACCAACCATGTTTAATATATTCCATGATCATGGTTGATTGGGCCAGGGATGGATGCTTAAACTGGGTTCAATCAATTAAATCCTCTAATGTTAATTATGAAATTAGGATTATAAAATTATTAGATAATTTCTACATGTTGCAGAAACCATAACCTATAAATTTAGGGACTGTGAGAGACTTTAAAAGTAGAGAAAACTATACTTTAAAGATAAACGAATAAAGCAAAAGCTTAAAAAGAGGTTAAAATGAAAGGGTCCTAACAATCTCTGGATCACCACCTCTCATGAAGAATGAGTATAATGCTGCCCTTCTGTTTCACAAGACATTTCTACATCCTTATAATAAATTTCATTCTTTTGTAGTTGTTCTTATCCCATATCAAATTGATTTATGTTTTGTGTAAAGTCCTAAAAAATGTATTAGATTTGGTATTCACTAAACTATTTATGACATCATAGTTTCCTGAGGAAGGTGAGGAAAACAGAGAGTATATGTAGATAAAGAAGATATCAATAAGAAATATTTATGCATTTATCATAAGAACTAAAACACAAATAAAACTTCTCTTCAAGTTTTGGTTATATTAAATTCATTATATTAGAAGTTTATTGTAGTTGTGTATCAGATTTTGCATCAGTTTAGAGTTAGTCCAGATGACCACTAAATTTTTGTCATACCATTGACAAATTTTTATCTTAGAGTAAACCAAACAATTATTCATGTACCTCTATCTATTATCTATCTATCTATCCATCAAATATATAATGTCATGATATTTAGATAGTAGAAAGATCCTTTCAAGGGGCCAAGAAACAATGATACTCAAAGAGCAGCCTGACAAGTCAGAGGCGCAGTGGATAAAGCATCGGACTGGGATGCAGAAGGACCCAAGTTCGAGATCCCAAGGTCACCAGCTTGAGCATGGGCTCATCTGGCTTGAGCAAAAAAAAGCTCACCAGTTTGGACCCAAGGTTACTGGCTCGAGCAAGGGGTTATTCAGTCTGCTGAAGGCCACAGTCAAGGCACATATGAGAAAGCAATCAATGAACAACTAAAGAGTCCCAATGAAAAATGGATAATTGATGCTTCTCATCTCTCTCCATTCCTGTCTGTCTGTCCCTATCTATCCCTCTCTTTGACTCTCTCTCTATCCCTGTAAAAAAAAAGTAATGAACACACCTCATCTCTCTAACAATAATAATAACAGAACTCCTCAGAGAAGTAGCTTAGAGCAGTGAACATAAAGATGAGCCTGGGATATTTTATGTTAAAAAAGTGTCAAAGAAATAAAGTGTCACATCACAAGAAAAAAGAAGTCCCACACCAGCTCTGGGACTAAAATAATTAGGAACAATAATGAATTTAAAAATATTAAAAAAGAAAAATTTATAAGTCCACATCAACAATTAAATAATAAATAGATAAATGAAAAGAAAGAGTTCTTGCTTAAGATTAAATGTCAATTGCCAACTCATAAATGTGAAAAGAGTGCTGAGGTTGGAAAATCAGCATTTTGCAATCATTATAGAAAGGAATGGGGTCAGATAAAAATTATCAGTAGATACTAAATCTAGAGGAGAATTTTGATATGGAGCAAGATATGATATTTGCATGGTCTTAAATTATGTCTCCAAAGACTGCTTATTAATGGTAAAGAAGAAAAGATAGCAATTATACAGTGGAGAAACTAATAATACTTTGCCTGACTGGTGGTGGTGCAGTGGATAAAGAATCGACTTGGGACACTAAGGCCCCGAGGTTGAGACCTGAAGTTTGCCAGCTTGAGTATTGGATCATTGAAATGATTCCATGGTCACTGGCTTGAGCCTAAGGTTGCTGGTTTGAGTAAGGGTCACTGACTCGGCTAGAGCCCCTCTGTGAAGGCATGTATGAGAAGCAATCAATGAACAACTAAAGTGACACAACTATGAGTTGATGCTTTTCATCTCTTTCTCTTCCTGTATCTCCCCTCCCTCTCTCTCCCTCTCTCTCTCTCTCACTCTCTCTCTCTCATTAAAAAAAATGAAATGAAATGAAATGAAATGAAATGAAATAAAATAAAATAAAATAAGGCAAACATTACTTAGGTGTTCTGGCCAAGAGTGAATACACTGAATCTAAAATTTCATGAAGAAATAATCAGACAAACCCAAATTAAACAGTGCTCTGTTTTTATTATTTTTTATTTTTTTAGTAAGAGAGAGAGACAGACAGGCTGGAAGAGAGAGAGATGAGAAGCATCAATTCTTCATTGTGACATTTTAGTTATTCATTAATTGCTTTCTCATATATGCCCTGACTGGAGAGGTTCTTCAAAGCAAGTGACCCTTTGCTCAAGCCAGTGACCTTGGGGTTTCGAAACTGAGTCCTCAGCATCACAGTCTGACACTCTATCCACTGCGCCACTGTCTGGTCAGGCCACTGTTTTTAAAAGAAGGAAAATATAAATGTCATTAAAAGTAAAGAAAGACTGTGAAAATAATATAGGTTAAAGGAGACTAAAGAGATATAATAATTAAATGAATTATCTGACCTAGATCCTATACTAGAGGAAAAATAATATAAAGGACATTATAAGTTCAGTTTTTAAAACTGGAAAGTGGACAATAAGTTAAAGTACTGTATCAATGTTAAATTTACTGAAGTTGATCATTAAACTGTAAATATATGAGAGAGTATCTCTATTGAAAATATGCACTGAAGTATTTAGAAATAAAGAGCCATGTGGTGTATAACTTACTCTCTAATGTTTCAGAATACAGCATAGGTCATAGATGACAGATAGATAGATAATGATAGATAGATAGATAGATAGATAATGATAGATAGATAGATGATAGACATAGATAGATAGATAGATAGATAGATAGATAGATAGATAGATAGATAGATAGATGATAGATAGATAGCAAATGCTAAAACAAGTGAGGCAAAACATTCATGTACAAAAATATGGGACAAAAATTTTATGAGGACTTTTGAACTTTTTATGTTTTTACATTTTTTTCTACATATTTGAAATTATTTCCAAATGAAAAGTTAAAATTTTAGAAACATTTTATTTATAGACCAGAATGAGACTATAGAAAATCTCTAATCTAGCATATCTCAAACTGTTCTAAGATATATTAACAGGTATTCTGAAAAATGTAAGTATTTCATGCTTAAACAACGTTTGAAAAAGAAAATATTTTAAAAGAAAAACGTTTTTTAACTGAAAGTCTTCTCCAATGCTTCCTTATGTTGTTGATGGGGTTTGTAAACCCCCAGAAAAAGGCTTTATATTTTAGCTTGAAATGCTTACCTAACAGCTCTAGGCATTGATGTGTTTGTCAATATCCACTTATTAACTTTTTTTTCCTTGTATAATCTCCATTCTTTACATAGAACTGGATGTCAAGAACTGGACATCACAGATGATAAATGATTTTTGTTTTGCCCAAGAAGATGTAGCTTGTAAATAAGAATCAGCGTATCTAATACCTCTGGAATACTTAACTATGTGCCAATGCTTTGAATGTATTTTTCTTCATTGAAACCCGATAACGTAGAAGACACAGCTCAGAGGACTTACCCAAGGACACCCGTCTAACAAGTCAGGAAAGAGACTTGACCCCAGCTGCTTGGCTCTGAAGCTATGAGTTTGAGCTTTATACTATCCTGCCAGACCAAGTCACGGTCAAACCTGGAGACTTCAGTCCCAATACTGGCCTCTCTCTCTGTGGAAATCACTAAATAAATAGAGCTTTTAATTTTCTATTTAAATTTTAAGAGTTGGCTGAAGCGTTAAACACCTTGTTAATTGTGTTCTACTGATTATGTATCTTTAATTTTTATATTTTAAAGTGAATACAATAATTGCTGCATTGGTTGCATTGTTTTATATTTCTAATATATAATCTTGGCCTCTCACTTCTAGAGACTTCAGAGTATTATGAAATAGCATTTACATATAGCACTTTATACCACCAATTGTTTTACAGTCAGTTTTACCAGTTATTCCTCCCAGCACCCTCTTAATATGGGACAGCAATTTGTGAACTTCTGAACAAACTGCAGATGAAAATGATTTCAAAATGTCAGGTGTGAGTCTAGCGGAGCTCTATCTAAGTTGCTGAACCACTCTTTTAGGATTGCAATTAGCAGTCCCTGTCAAGGGCCCAGCTCAAGAAGTATGGCCAGGAAATCACAATCAATTCAAAGTTGTTGATAGACCTAAAGAAGAAAGCTGCTGAATCATTTGTACGTGCAGAGAGAAATTCTGTCTAAAAGCATTTTTACTAGTGATTAGTTTCTGAAGTTAGTTGCACATCAGCCTAATTTTCTTTCCACTTGTGATTTTCAAGTGTTTTTGCTATAGGCCAGCCTTCTAATTCCCACTTTAATGGAGGATCTGCCGCTCCTTACTTTGATATGTGTTGCAATAACATTGCATGAGAAGAAGAACAAGGACCTGTTACTTAATAATGAAGAATTATGGTACAGATGGCAGTGCTTGTCTCAGCGACCACTGATATAGAAATTGACAGCTTTCAGGCTGCAGTCTCCTCCGCGACTTGGCTGATAACTGCTCCAACTAAATGATAGTTTGCCAGTGTGCAAAGCCACTAGACATATACAGCTGAGTGTCTACAAGAACAATGTTGTAGATTGCACTTACTGTTTATTTTATAAACTTAAGTTTATCAATCAAACCACTAGGAGCAGAGCCAGTGGAAAAATCACTTAAGCAGGTGAATTCAGATATTGGCTGTCTCTTCATAAAGAATAAAATGAAGTGTGGACATTCCCATAAAATATAAATTATAGGAGCCTGTGAAAATTGCAGCTGTATCCAGTAATTACGTCAGTTCCTAAAGGAGATTAGAACTAACACCTGGACGTCAGAGAATTGGTGCCGTAAGAAGTGATACCGATAAATCTCCCCAAAATTCAACAAGATCTTCAACCAGCAACAGAAATATCTATCCTTGGAGCCTCCAGAAGTTTCGCACTAAACGCGAAGGTATGATCAAGTGAAAAATTGACTAAATATATAATCAACCCCGAAGGAAATAAGGAGGAAGAAACACTCTGCCTTCCTCACTAACCTAAATAAGGGCTTCTTTCACTGGGAACTGAGAGTATAGGAAGTAAGGTGGGCATAGGGTGTGAATAGAACCAGATTGCGGCACAAATGTCTGAACCAGGCTGTGGCACAAACATCCAAGCCAAGGAAAAACTATGTCTGTGGCAACCCAGTCAACACAAGCTAATGCTCACGCCAAATCCAGACAAAGAAAGGCACTTGGGACAGCCATCCGCTCCGATCTCCTGGTCAGTGTGCGCAGATAGTGTGCGAGACATTCCTCCTAGAGCCCCGGGAGTGGGCGTCCATGTTCCCGGACAGAGAGGCAGAATCAGAGGCCCTTGTGTGGGCTGAAACCAGAGTCTTGAGGTCGCCCCTGTGCCCGGAAAAGCAGCGAGGGGAGGGAGTGGGAGCAAAATTCCCTACGCTTGAACTTTTCTGTGCAGGAGGGGTGCCTCAACGGGAGTGAGAGGCAGCTGGCCGGATATCCTGGTTGGGGAGCGCAGATAGTGGGTGAGAGATTCCCCTGGGTGACCGTGTTCCCGGACAGAGGGGCAGAGTCAGAGGTTTTTGTGTGGGCCGAAGACCCACCTGATTATACTAGCGGCTCTGACTGATTGAGCCTTACCCAGAGCCCTGTGCTGAGTGGGAATAGAGTGGGGATTTGCCAGCTTTTTCAGCCTCTTACTCTCCAGGCAGAGGCAGCAGCAACCCCATAGCTGGATCATTAGGCTGCTAATTCAGGAAGGAAAGAATAGGAGAGAGGCTCCGGGAACACGGACTCTCTCATTGGCGGAGCCTGCAAATACTAATGAGCCTTGACTGTCAACAAGACTGAAACCCAATATATGACATCACCATAGAGACTTATCAACTGCAAACCTCTACCAAAGTGTGACACAGGGGCAGAACCCAGGGTACAGAGTCACCAACCAGGAAGAGGGAGAGAAAATGAAAAGCAAGAAGATAACCTCTCAAAATTAAGAATAATCCACATATTTTATAACCTATCCCATTTTATTATATTTGTTCGTTTGTTTTTCTTATCTTCTTGTCTTGATTATTTTCTTCCTCTTCCAATTTGGTCATTTAATTCTCTGCCGGTCTTACTCTCTCCTCTCCTTGAACTACATTACCCATAAGTGTTACATCTCCCATTATCTTTCCTTTCCTCTTCCTTTCTCTCTATGAGGCTTGCACTCCAAAACCCTTAACTCTGTCTCCTTTTATTCTTTATTCTTCTTTTTGAGTTTTCCTCTTTCTTATTTTTCTCCCTCTATATTAGTTTCTTCTTTTCTCCTTTACTTTTCCATTCATTCAATCCTCAATCATGAACAAATTATTTTATCTGGGACCCAATTTTTCTTTGTGGCACTTTGGGGTTTATTTAATTCACTTTTTTAACTCACTAGCAGGGCTCCCAACCCTGGCTCTCCATTTTATCTAGTTCTTGCTCCACTAAATACAATAGTAATTTTTCAATTTTTCCCCCTTTTTCCTGTTTCCCTATTATTCCTCTCATCATATCTCTTAGTCAACCATCACCTAAAAGCAAATCATTTTATTCTTGACTCAAATTTTTTTCTTTTTTGCATTTTGTGGGTCCATATCCCCCTTTTTGCAACTTTATCACTTCTCCCCAACATAGGCCCTCCATTATAGGTAGTTTTTGTTCTGTCTAGCACAATATAATTCACACTTCAACACAAGATTTATTCAAGAAGGAGGGAAGAGATGAAGAGAGGAAAAAAAGGGGGGAAATAATAATTTTTTTATTCTTTTTTTATTTTTATAATTTAAGCTTTTCATTCTTTACTAATTCTTATTAATACTATCAACAAAACCACCCTCAGATGCCATTAAAAAAATCAAATATTATGCATACAAAAGACAGAGGGGTAACACAGATAAATGAGAAAAAATCTATGGAGAAAAAATTTAATATATTAGAAATCTTGGAGCTAAATGACAGAGAATTTAAAATAGAAATCCTAAAAAATACTCAGAGATACACAAGAATACACAGAAAGACAATTTAGGAAGCTCAGAAAACAACTCAATGAACACAAAGAATATATCACCAAGGAAATTGAAACTATAAAAACAAATCAAAGAGATGAAAAACTCAATTCACGAGCTGAAAAATGAGGTAACAAGCTTAGCAAATAGAACAGGCCAGATAGTAGGTAGGATTAGTGACATAGAAGACAAGCAACTTGAGGCACAACAGAGAGAAGAAGAGAGAGACTCAAAAATTTAAAAAAAAATGAGAAAGGCCTACAGGAATTGTCTGACTCCATCAAAAAGAATAACATAAGAATAATAGGTATATCAGAGGGAGAAGAGAGAGAAAATGGAATGGAGAACATATTCAAACAAATAATAGATGAGAACTTCCCAAGCTTGTGGAAAGAACTAAAGCCTCAAATTCAAGAAGCAAAGAGAACTCCACGTTTTCTTAACCCCAACAAACCTACTCCAAGGCACATCATAATGAAATTGGCACAAACCAACAATAAAGAAAAAATTCTCAAGGCAGCCAGGTTAAAGAAGAATACAACATATAAAGGAAGGCCCATTAGATTTTCATCGGATTTCTCAACAGAAACTCTACAAGCTAGAAGAGAGTGGACCCCAATAATTAAAGTCTTGAAAGAGAGGAACTTTCAGCCAAAAATACTATACCCATCAAAGCTATTCTTCAAATACAAAGGAGAAATAAAAACATTCACAGATACAGAAAAGATGAGGGAATTTATCATCAGAAAACCCCCACTCCAGGAATTACTAAAATGGGTTTTCCAACCAGATACAAAGAACAAAACAAAACAAACCACAAGTAAAAGCTCCACCAAGAACAAAATAAACCCAAATTTAAACTTTGACAACAACAAAAAAAGGGGGGGAAGAGGATGGAGATTAACAGTAGCAAAGGACGATGGAGTACAAAAGCACTAATAAGATAGTGCACTACAATGAACAGGGTAGGAACCCTTTTCATTACTTAATGGTAACCACCATAGAAAAACCACAACAGAAGCACATGATAAAAGATATATAAAAGATAGTAACAGAGGAAAGTTGTATGGAATACAACCAAACAAAAAAAAATAGAAAAATGAAAAAGAAGAATCAAACAAGACACAAAACTAACAGAAAGCAAGATATAAAATGGCAATAGGGAACTCACAATTATCAATAATTACACTAAATGTAAATGGATTAAACTCACCAATAAAAAGACACAGAATAGCAGAATGGATTAAAAAAGAAAATCCAACTGTATGCTGCCTACAAGAAACTCATCTAAGCAACAAGGATAAAAACAAATTTAAAGTGAAAGGCTGAAAAACAATACACCAAGCAAATAACATCCAAAAAAAAGCAGGCATTGCAATACTCATATCTGATAATACTGACTACAAGACAGCAAAAGTACTCAAAGACAAAAATGGTCATTTCATAATGATTAAGGGGATGCTGAATCAAGAAGACATAACAATTCTTAATATATATGCACTAAACCAAGAAGCACCAAAATATATAAGACAGCTACTTATTGACCTTAAACCAAAAACTGACAAAAATATAATCACACTTGGAGACCTCAATAGACCGCTGACGGCTCTAGATCGGTCATCCAAACAGAGAATCAATAAAGATAAATTGGCCTTAAACAAAACACTAGAGCACTTGGATATGATAGATATCTACAGGACACATCATCCCAAAGTTTCAGAGTATACATTTTTCTCTAGTGTACATGGATCATTCTCAAGAATTGACCATATGTTGGGCCACAAAAATAACATCAGGAAATTCAGAAAAATTGAAATTGTACCAAGCATATTTTCTGATCATAAAGCCTTGAAACTAGAATTCAACTGCAGAAAAGAGGAAAAAAAAACCCCCACAAAAATGTGGAAACTAAACAACGTACTTTTAAAAAATGAATGGGTCAATGAAGAAATAAGCGCAGAGTTCAAAAGATATATATAGACAAATGAAAATGACAATATGACAGCAGAATCTATGGGATGCAGCAAAAGCAGTGATAAGAGGGAAGTTCATATCAGTTCAGGCATATATGAACAAACAAGAGAGAGCCCAAGTGAACCATTTAACTTCATAACTAGAAAAAGAAGAACAAAGACAACACAAAATCAGCCAAAGAAAGAAAATAATAAAAATCAGAGCAGAAATAAATGAAATAGAGAACAGGAAAACTATAGAAAAAATTAATAGAACAAGGAGCTGCTTCATTGAAAAGATCCACAAAATTGACAAACCCATGGCAAGACTTACCAAGAAGAAAAGAGAAAGAACTCATATAAACAAAATCTAAAATGAAAGAGGAGAAATCACCACGGACACCATAGATATACAAAGAATTATTGTAAAATACTATGAAAAAATTTATGCCACTAAATTCAACAATCTAGAAGAAATGGATAATTTCTTAGAGCAATACAACTATCCTAGACTGAGTTAAAAAGAAGCAGAAAGCCTAAACAGAACAATTAGTAGAGAAGAAATAGAAAAAACTATGAAAAACCTACCCCAAAAATAAAAGTCCAGGCCCAGACGGTTATACTAGCGAATTCTATCAAAACTTCAAAGAAGACTTGGTTCCTCATTTACTGAAAGTCTTCCAAAAAATTGAAGAAGAAGCAATACTTTCAAACACATTTTATGAGGCCAACATAACCCTCATATCAAAACCGAACAAGGATGGCACAAAAAAGAAAACTACAGACCAATATCTCTAATGAATACAGATGCTAAAATACTAAGCAAAATACTAGCAAATCGAATACAACAACATATTAAAAAAATAATACATCATGATCAAGTGGGATTCATCCCAGAATCTCAAGGATGGTTCAACATACATAAAACGTTTAAGGTAACACAGCATAACAACAAAACAAAGAAGAAAAACCACATGATCTTATCAATAGATGCAGAAAAGGCATTCAATAAAATACAACACATTTTATGTTTAAGATTCTCAACAAAATGGGTATAGAAGAAGAATATCTCAACATGATAAAGACCATATATGATAAACCATCAGCGAACATCATATTAAATGGCACAAAACTGAAGGCTTTCCCCCTTAAATCAGGAACAAGACAGGGTTGTCCACTCTCTCCACTCTTATTTAATGTGGTGCTAGAGGTTCTAGCCAGAGCAATCAGACAAGACAAAGAAATAAAAGGCATCCATATCGGAAAAGAAGAAGTAAAGGTATCACTTTTTGCAGATGATATGATCCTATACATCAAAACCCCAAAGAATCTACAAAAAGACTACTAGAAACAATGAGCCAATACAGTAAGGAAGCAGGATACAAAATTAACATACAAAAGTCCATAGCCTTTCTATATGCCAACAATGAAACATTTGAGAATGAACTCAAAAAAATAATCCCCTTCACGATTGCAACAATAAAAAAAATAAAATACTTAGGAATAAACATAACAAAGAATGTAAAGGACTTATATAATGAAAACTACAAACCATTGTTAAGGGAAATCAAAAAAGATACAATGAGATGCAAGAATATTCCTTGCACTTGGATAGGAAGAATAAATATAATCAAGGTGGCCATATTACCCAAAGCAATATACAGATTTAATGCAATTCCCATCAAAATTTCAATGACTTTTTTTAAAGAAATGGAACAAAAAATCATCAGATTTATATGAAACTATAAAAACCCCAAATACCCAAAGCAATCCTAAAAAAAGGAATGAAGCTGGGGGCATTATAATACCTGACTTCAAACTATATTATAGAACCATGACAATCAAAACAGCATGGTATTGGCAGAAAAATAGACACTCAGACCAATGGAACAGAATAGAGAGTCCAGAAATAAAACCACATATATATGGTCAAATAATTTTTGATAAAGGGGCCAAGAACACACAATGGAGAAAAGAAAGCTTCTTCAACAAATGGTGCTGGAAAAACTGGAAAGCCACATGCAAAAGAATGAAACTGGACTACAGTTTGTCCCCTTGTACTAAAATTAATTCAAAAATAGATCAAAGACCTAAATATAAAACCTGAAACAATAAAGTACATAGAAGAAGACATAGATTCTAAACTCATGGACCTTGGCTTTAAAGAGCATTTTATGAATTTGTCTCCAAAAGTGAAGGCAAAAATAAATAAATCAGACTACATCAGACTAAGAAGTTTTTGCTCAGCAAAAGAAACTGACAACAAAATAAACAGACTGCCAACTAAATGGGAAATGATATTTTTAAACAACAGCTCAGATAAAGGCCTAATATCCAAAATATACAAAGAACTCATAAAACTCAACAACAAACAAACAAACAATAAAAAAAATGGGAAGAGGGCATGTACAGAAACTTCTCCCAGGAAGAAATACAAATGGCCAACAGATATATGAAAAGATGCTCAGCTTCATTAGTTATTAGAGAAATGCAAATCAAAACTGCAATGAGATACCACCTCACACCTGTTAGACTAGCTATTATTAACAAGACAGGTAATAGCAAATGTTGGAGAGGCTGTGGAGAAAAAGGATCCCTCATACACTGTTGGTGGGAATGTAAAGTAGTACAACTATTATGGAAGAAAGTATGGTGGTTGCTCAAAAAACTGAAAATAGAACTACCTTATGACCCAGCAATCCCTCTACTGGGTATATACACCAAAAACTCAGAAATATTGAAATGTAAATACACATGCAGCCCCATGTTTATTGCAGCATTGTTCACAGTGGCCAAGACATGGAAACAACCAAAATACCCTTCAATCGAAGACTGAATAAAGATGTGGCACATATACACTATGGAATACTACTCAGCCATAAGAAATGATTACATCAGATCATTTCCAACAAAATGGTGGGATCTTGATAACATTATACGAAGTGAAATAAGTGAATCAGAAAAAAACAAGAACTGCATTATTCCATATGTAGGTGGGACATAAAAGTGAGACTAAGAGACATTGATAAAAGTGTGGTGGTTACAGGGCAGGGGGAGAAGGGAGAGCAAAAGGGGGAGGGGGATGACATCAGAGTAATGGCGGGGTAGGAAGCAATACCGATAAATCTCCCCCAAAACTCAACAAGATCTTCAACCAGAAACAGAAAAACCTATCCTTGGAGCCTCCAAATGTTTCACAATACACCCGAAGGTATGGTCGAGCGAAAAATTGGCTAAATATATAACCAAACCCCGAAGGAAATAGGGAGTAAGAAATGCTCCGCCTTCCTCACTAACCTAAACAGGGCGGCTTTCTCTGGGATCCGTGAATATAGAAACTGAGGTGGGCAAAGGGGGTGAATAGATCCAGGCCACGGCACAAACGGCCGAACCAGGCTGTGGCACGGAGATTCAAGCCGAGGAAAAACTGTTCCTGTGGCAACCCGGGCAATACAAGCTAACACTAGCGCCAAACAAAGACAAAGAAAGACAAGCGGGGCAGCCATTTTACCCGATCTCCTGGTCAGCGCGCGCAGATAGTGGGCGAGAGATTGCTTCTAAAGCCCCGGGAGTGGGTGCCCTTGTTACCCCACAGAGAGGCAGAGTCAGAGGCCTTTGTGTGGGCCGAAAGCAGAATCTCTGGGCAGCCCCAGCACCCTGGGAAAGCCGCGCACGGGAGGGAGCGAGAACTAATTCCAACGGTGGAACTTTTCCATGCTGGTGGTGGTTTCACTCAGAGGGAAACGCGGCGGCCGGGCTGATATCCTGGTCTGTGCACGCACAGATAGCGAGAGATTCCTCTGAGAGCCTCGGCAGTGTACGCCCATGTTATCTCACAGAGGGGCAGAGTCAGGGGCCTTTGTGTGGGCCAAAGCGGAATCTTGGGCCGCCCCAGCGCCTTGCAAAAGCCGCGCACAGGGACGGAGCGAGAGCCAATTCCAACACTGGAACTTTTTCATGCGGTTGGGGGTTTCACTCAGAGCGTGAGACTGCTGGCCGGATATCCTGGTCTGCGCGCGCAGATAGTGAGCGAGAGTTTCCTCCAAGCGCCCCGGGAGTGGGCGCCCACCTGTGTTACCAGACAGAGTGGCAGAGCCAGAGGTCTTTGAGTGGGCGGAAACCCCGCCTGATTATGGTAGGAGCTCTGACTGACTGAGCCTTACCCAGAGCCCTGTGCTGAGTGGAAATAGAGTGGGGAGTTGCCAGGTCTTTGAGCCCCTTACTATCCAGGCAGAGTCAGCAGCAACCCCATAGCTGGATTACCAGGCTACTAATTGAGGAAGGAAAGACTAGGAGAAAGGCTCCAGGAACACGGACTCTCTCATGGTTGGAGCCTATAAATGCTAATGAGCCTCGACTGCCAATGAGACTAAAGCACAATACATGACATCGCCATAAAGACTTATCAACTGCAAACCTTTACCTGAGCATGCCAAAGGGGCAGAACCCGGGGTACAGAGTCACCGACCAAGAAGAGGGAGAGAAAAGAAAAAGGAAGAAGATAACCTCTCAAAATCAAGAATAATCCACAGACTTTATAACCTATCCCATTTTATTATATTTGTTCATTTGTTTCTCTTATCTTCATTCTTGATATTTTTTTTTCCTCCTCCAATTTGGCCGATTAACTCTCTGCCGGTCTTACTCTCTCCTCTCCTTGAACTATACTACTCATAAGTGTTACATCTCGCATTATCTTTTCTTTCCTCTTCCTTTCTCTCTATGAGGTTTGCACTACAAAACCCTTAACTCTCTCTCTCTCTCTCTCCTCTTTTTTCTTTTTTCTTCTTTTAGTGGTTCCCTCTTTTTTTCTCTCTCTCTCTCTTTCTTTTCTCCCTATATATTAGTTTCTTCCTTTCTCCTTTACATCTCCTCTCATTCAAACCTCAATAACAAACAAATTATCTTATCTGGGACTCAAACTTATGTTTGTGGTATTTGGGGGGGGGGGTTTACTTCACCTTTTTAACACACTAGCAGTGCTCCCATCCCTGGCTCTCCATTTTATCTAGTTCTTGTTCCACTAAATACAATAGTAATTTTTTAATTTGTCCCCCCATTTTTCTGTTTCCCTCTTATTCTTCTCATCATAACTCTTAGTCAACCAACACCTAAAAGCAAATCATTTTATTCTTGACCCAAATTTTTTCCTTATTTGCTTTTTGTGGGTCCATACCCCCTTCTTTTTTCTTTTTTCTTTTTAATTTTTTGCCCCTTTATTACTTTTTCCCAATTCAGGTTCTCCATTACAGGCATTCTTTGTTATAATTCACAGTTCACCAAAAGATTTTCTCAAGAAAGAGGGGAGAGGAGAGGAGAAGAGAAAAGGAGGGGGGGGATAATTTCCTTTTCTTTTAATTTTTATTTTATTTTATTTTTCTTTATTTCATTATTAATTTTTTTAAAAAAAAACTCCTTTCGATTTTTTATTTTTCTAACTTTTTATTTTTTTATTAAATCTCATTAATACTATCAACAAAACCACCCTCAGATGCCATTAAGGAAGAGAAAATCAAATATCATGAATACAAAAGAAAGAGAGGTAACACAGCTAGATGAGGAAAAGTCTATGGAGAAAAAATTTAATATATTGGAAACCTTGGAGCTAAATGACAGAGAATTCAAAATAGAAATCCTAAAGATCCTCCGAGATATACAAGAAAACACAGAAAGGCAATTTAGGGAACTCAGAAATCAACTCAATGAACACAAAGAATATATGTCCAAGGAAATTGAAACTATAAAAATAAATCAAACAGAGATGAAAAACTCAATTCACGAGCTAAAAAGTGAAGTAACAAGCTTATCTAATGGAACAGGTCAGATAGAAGAGAGGATTAGTGAAATAGAAGACAAGCAACTTGAGGCAGAACAGAGAGAAGAAGAAAGAGACTCAAAAATTAAAAAAAATGAGATAGCACTACAAGAATTATCTGACTCCATCAAAAAGAATAACATAAGAATAATAGGTATATCAGAGGGAGAAGAGAGAGAAAATGGAATGGAGAACATACTCAAACAAATAATAGATGAGAACTTCCCAAGCCTGTGGAAAGAACTAAAGCCTCAAGTTCAAGAAGCAAACAGAACTCCAAGTTTTCTTAACCCCAACAAACCTACTCCAAGGCATATCATAATAAAATTGACACAAACCAACAGCAAAGAAAAAATTCTCAAGGCAGCCAGAAAAAAGAAGAATACAACATATAAAGGAAGGCCCATTAGATTATCATCAGATTTCTCAGCAGGAACTCTACAAGGTAGAAGAGAGTGGACCCCAATATTTAAAGACCTGAAATAGAGGAACATTCAGCCACGATTACTATACCCATCAAAGCTATCCTTCAAATATGAAGGAGAAATAAAAACATTCACAGATACAGAAAAGATGAGGGAATTTATCATCAGAAAACCCCCACTCCAGGAAATACTAAAGGGGGTTCTCCAATCAGATACAAAGAACAAAAAAAAAACAGAGCCACAAGTAAAAGCTCCAAGAAGAACACAATAAAACCAAATTTAAACTGTGACAACAACAAAAAGAAAGGGTGGGAGAGGATGGAGATTAACAGTAGTAAAGGACGATGGAGTGCAAAAGTAGTCACTAAATAGTTCGCTACAATGAACAGGGTAGGAACCCTTTTCATTACTTAAAGGTAACCACCATTGAAAAAACCACCACAGAAGCACATGAGATAAAACAGATAGCAACAGAGGAAAGATGTATGGAATACAACCAAATAAAAACAAAAGATAGAAAAACGAAAGAGAAGGATCAAACAAGACACAAAAATAACAGAAAGCAAGACATAAAATGGCAATAGGGAGCTCACAAGTGTCAATAATTACGCTAAATGTAAACAGATTAAACTCACCAATAAAAAGGCACAGAGTAGCAGAATGGATTATAAAAGAAAATCCAACTGTATGCTGCCTACAGGAAACTCATCTAAGTAACAGGGATAAAAACAAATTCAAAGTGAAAGGCTGGAAAACAATACTCCAAGCAAATAACATCCAAAAAAAAGCAGGCGTAGCAATACTCATATCTGATAATGCTGACTACAAGACAACAAAAGTACTCAGAGACAAAAATGGCCATTTCATAATGGCTATGGGGACACTGAATCAAAAAGACATAACAATTCTTAATATATATGCACCAAACCAAGGAGCACCAAAATATATAAGACAGCTACTTATTGACCTTAAAACAAAAACTGAGAAAAATACAATCATACTTGGAGACCTCAATACACCGCTGACGGCTCTAGATCGGTCATCCAAACAGAGAATCAACAAAGACATAGTGGTCTTAAACAAAACGCTAGAGCACCTCGATATGATAGACATCTACAGAACATTTTATCCCAAAGTGACTGAGTATACATTTTTCTCCAGTGTACATGGATCATTCTCAAGAATTGACCATATCTTGGGCCACAAAAACAACATTAGCAAATTCAGAAAAATCGAAGTTGTACCAAGCATATTTTCTGATCATAAAGCCTTGAAACTAGAATTCAACTGCAAAAAAGAGGATAAAAATCCCACAAAAATGTGGAAACTAAACAACATACTTTTAAAAAATGAATGGGTCAAGGAAGAAATAAGTGCAGAGATCAAAAGATATATACAGACTAATGAAAATGACAATACGACAGCAGAATCTATGGGATGCAGCAAAAGCAGTGATAAGAGGGAAGTTCATATCACTTCAGGCATATATGAACAAACAAGAGAGAGCCCAAGTGAACCACTTAACTTCACACCTTTAGGAACTTGAAAAAGAAGAACAAAGACAACCCAAAACCAGCCGAAGAAAGGAGATAATAAAAATCAGAGCAGAAATAAATGAATTAGAGAACAGAAAAACTATAGAAAAAATTAATAGAACAAGCAGCTGGTTCTTTGAAAAGATGAACAAAATTGACAAACCCTTGGCAAGACTTACCAAGGAAAAAAGAGAAAGAACTCATATAAACAAAATCCAAAATGAAAGAGGAGAAATCAACATGGACACCGTAGATATACAAAGAATTATTGTAGAATACTATGAAAAACTTTATACCACTAAATTCAACAACCTGGAAGAAATGGATAAATTCCTAGAACAATACAACCTTCCTAGACTGAGTCAAGAAGAAGCAGAAAGCCTAAACAGACCTATCAGTAGAGAAGAAATAGAAAAAACCATTAAAAACCTCCCCAAAAATAAAAGTCCAGACCCTGACGGCTATACCAGCGAATTTTTTTTTTTTTCATTTTTTCTGAAGCTGGAAACAGGGAGAGACAGTCAGACAGACTCCCGCATGCACCCGACCGGGATCCACCCAGCACGCCCACCATGGGGCAACGCTCTGCCCACCAGGGGGCGATGCTCTGCCCATCCTGGGCGTCGCCATGTTGCGACCAGAACCACTCTAGCGCCTGGGGCAGAGGCCACAGAGCCATCCCCAGCGCCCGGGCCATCTTTGCTCCAATGGAGCCTTGGCTGCAGGAGGGGAAGAGAGAGACAGAGAGGAAAGCACGGCGGAGGGGTGGAGAAGCAAATGGGCGCTTCTCCTGTGTGCCCTGGCCGGGAATCGAACCCGGGTCCTCCGCACGCTAGGCCGACGCTCTACCTCTGAGCCAACCGGCCAGGGCTTATACCAGCGAATTTTATCAAACATTCAAAGAAGATTTGGTTCCTATTCTACTGAAAGTCTTCCAAAAAATTGAAGAAGAAGCAATACTTCCAAACACATTTTATGAGGCCAACATAACCCTCATACGAAAACCAGGCAAGGATGGCACAAAAAAAGAAAACTACAGACCAATATCTCTAATGCAGAGGTCTCAAACTTGCGACCCACGGGCCGCATGCGTCCCGCATACCAATTTTGTGCGGCCCGCAGACTAATCAAACTTCGTGGATTAGTCTGCGGGCCAGTCTGCAGGCCGCACAAAATTGGAGGGCGGGCCGCATGCGGCCCACAAGCCCGAGTTTGAGACTCCTGCATGAATACAGATGCTAAAATAGTAAACAAAATACTAGCAAATCAAATACAACAACATATTATAAATATAATACATCACGATCAAGTGGGATTCATCCCAGAATCTCAAGGATGGTTCAACATATGTAAAACGGTTAACGTAATACACCATATCAACAAAACAAAGAACAAAAACTGCATGATCTTATCAAGAGACGCAGAAAAGGCTTTTGATAAAATACAACACAATTTTATGTTTAAGACTCTCAACAAAATGGGTATAGAAGGAAAATATCTCAACATGATAAAGGCCATATATGATAAACCATCAGCTAACATCATATTAAATGGCACTAAACTGAAGGCTTTCCCCCCTTAAATAAAAAACAATACAGGGTTGTCCACTCTCTCCACTCTTATTTAATGTGGTACTAGAGGTTCTAGCCAGAGCAATCAGACAAGACAAAGAAATAAAAGGCATCCATATCAGAAAAGAAGAAGTAAAGGTATCACTTTTTGCAGATGATATGATCCTGTACATCGAAAACCCCAAAGAATCCACCAAAAGACTACTAGAAACAATAAGCCAATACAGTAAGGTCGCAGGATACAAAATTAACATACAGAAGTCAATAGCCTTTCTCTATGCCACCAATGAAACAATTGAGAATGAACTGAAAAGAATAATCCCCTTCACGATTGCAACAAAAAAAAATAAAATACTTAGAAATAAACATAACAAAGAATGTAAAGGACTTATATAATGAAAACTATAAACCATGTTAAGGGAAATCGAAAAAGATATAATAAGATGGAAGAATATACCTTGTTCTTGGCTAGGAAGAATAAATATAATCAAGATGGCTATATTACCCAAAGCAATATACAAATTTAATGCAATTCCCATCAAGCTTCCAATGACATTTTTTAAAGAAATAGAGCAAAATAATCATCAGATTTATATGGAACTATAAAAAACCCCGAATAGCCAAAGCAATCCTAAAGAAAAAGAATGAAGCTGGGGGCATTACAATACCTGACTTCAAACTCTATTATACGGCAACCAAAACAGCATGGTATTGGCAGAAAAATAGACACTCAGAACAATGGAACAGAGTAGAAAGTCCAGAAATAAAACCACATATATATGGTCAAGTAATTTTTAATAAAGGGGCCAAGAACACACAATGGAGAAAAGAAAGCCTCTTCAACAAATGGTGCTGGGAAAACTTGAAGGCCACATGCAAAAGAATGAAACTGGACTACAGTTTGTCCCCCTGTATAAAAATTAACTCAAAATGGATCAAAAATCTAAACATAAGACCTGAAACAATTAAGTACATAGAAGAAGACATAGGTACTCAACTCATGGACCTGCGTTTTAAAGAGCATTTTATGAATTTGACTCCACGGGCAAGAGAAGTGAAGGCAAAAATTAATGAATGGGACTACATCAGACTAAGAAGTTTTTGCTCAGCAAGAGAAACTGATAAGAAAATAAACAGAAAGCCAACTAAATGGGAAATGATATTTTCAAACAACAGCTCAGATAAGGGCCTAATATCCAAAATATACAAAGAACTCATAAAACTCAACAACAAACAAACAAACAATCCAATAAAAAAATGGGAAGAGGACATGGACAGACACTTCTCCCAGGAAGAAATACAAATGGCCAACAGATATATGCAAAGATACTCATCTTCTTTAGTTATTAGAGAAATGCAAATCAAAACTGCAATGAGATACCACCTCACACCTGTTCGATTATCTATTATTAGCAAGACAGGTAATAGCAAATGTTGGAGAGGCTGTGGAGAAAAAGGAACCCTCATCCACTGTTTGTGGGTACGTAAAGTAGTACAACCATTATGGAAGAAAGTATGGGGGTTTCTCAAAAAACTGAAAATAGAACTACCTTATGACCCAGCAATCCCTCTACTGGGTACATACCCCCAAAACTCAGAAACATTGATACGTAAAGATATATGCAGCCCCATGTTCATTGCAGCATTGTTCACAGTGGCCAGGACATGGAAACAACCAAAAAGCCCATCAATAGATGACTGGATAAAGAAGATGTGGCACATATACACTATGGAATACTACTCAGCCATAAGAAATGATGACATCGGAACATTTACAGCAAAATGGTGGGATCTTGATAACATTATACGAAGTGAAATAAGTAAATCAGAAAAAACCAGGAACTGCATTATTCCATATGTAGGTGGGACATAAAAGTGAAACTAAGATACATTGATAAGAGTGTGGTGGTTATGGGGGGAGGGGGGAGAGGGAGAGGGAAAGGGGGAGGGTGAGGGGCACAAAGAAAACTAGATAGAAGGTGACAGAGGACAATCTGACTTTGGGTGATGGGTATGCAACATAATTGAAAGACAAGATAACCTGGACTTGTTATCTTTGAATATATGTATCCTGATTTATTGATGTCACCCCATTAAAAAAATAAAATTATTTTTTAAAAAAAGGGGGTGTGTGGGAGGGGCACAAAGAAAACTTGATAGAAGGTGACGGAGGACAATCTGACTTTGGGTGATGGGTATGCAACATAATTGATTGACAAGATAACCTGGACATGTTTTCTCTTGAACATATGTACCCTGATTTATTGATGTCACCCTAGTAAAATTAATAAAAAAAGAAAAAAAAACAAAACACCTAATTCTGGAAAATTTTTTGTGTGTCTCTCTCTAGTCACCTGTCCAACCTTATTTCAACTGCACTGAGCTTCTTAATTCTCACCTCTATGGCTTTGCCATAAACTTATGTTATCTCTCGTTCTATTCTCTCTTCTTCCTCTTATGCTCCTTGCCTCCCCATCTTCCTGACAATACCTTACCCTTTCCTTTTAAACCTAGTTCATTCATTTCCTCCTGTGTTAAGTTCTCCTAAACTGCAACTCCTACCCCACAGTCATAGGTTATTATTCCTTTCCCAATATCTGTTCTGCTCATTTTTATATTATTCTATAGATTTTTAATGATTTGTTTACAAGTATATTTCATCTACTAAACTACGAGCATCTGGAAAATGGGGAAAAATTATGTGCTAATCTTTATTCAAAGGCCTAATAGCATGGTGAGTCATCAATAGATAATAAATTATCTGTTGAACTTCATGCCATTCTAGCAGACTTAAAAGCTAACTGTTTAAAAGCATGTTAAGATATGTATGAATGGCTTGTATTGTTTTTATAGAATTATTTTTTTATAAAGTGATCTAGAGCCATTTTAAAAGTCTGAACAGTTTAGAAAAGCAAATATATAAATAAATAAAAATTTTAAAAAATGTAACAAACTGTCAGGCATGCCAGTTACCCACAGAACATTAATTATATACACATTTATGTACACAGATATAGAGTTTTACAGAAATGTTGTTATTTTAGGAGCTCTTTTGTAATCTGTTTTTTAACTCAATTTTATACCATAGATACTTTTTTGTGTCAATAAATATAAGCTAAATTTCATTCTAGCAGTACCAGATTAGTTCGTGTTTTGAATAAAACATAGTTTAACATATTAACAGACATTTAGACAGTATTCAGGTTTTCATTGTTATAAATATTGGCACAATGACTTTTGCTAAAAAGGTATATATTACAATTATTAGTGAGGTAGAGTATCTTTTCATAGATTTATTGGTCATTTGTATTTTCTCTTGTAAGTTACTATTATAGCCTGTTTTTCTAACAAGCATTTCACAAAATGACTGTTATTGCTTTTAACTATAAGTAATTAATAGTATAGGATTAATAGAAAAAAGAAAACTTTTTAAATTTTATTTATTGATTTTAGAGAGAGTAAGAGATGGATTTGTTGCTCCACCGATTTATGCATTCATTGGTTGAGTCTAGAACATGCCCTGCCTGGGGATTGAACCCTGCACTTTGGCATATCAAGACAAGGGTTCTAACCAACTCAGTTACACTACCAGGGTCAGTAGGAAGACTTTTTTTTAAAATGCCTTTAAGTGTCATTCAAATCATAAACCTGTATGATCCTTTGCCAGGAGCAATGATCATACTTTGTCAGATGTCCAAATTATATAGACAGGAACTTGTGCTCTGGTTGCATTTTATTGTGAGATAAGAAGTTTAGAAACTCAGGTTGTTTATTAAATTTTTGCCTTTTCTTCAAAGTCTTTACAATGTTCACTGACAATACTTATGACTAATTTACTGACCTCAGACATTTTATTTATGGTTTACATGTCGCTATGCCATCTGTTTTGCCCACAGGAATTTTAAACACACATGTTAAAATAGAATTTACATATTTGAAATTACAAGTTAGAAAGTAGGTTTCCTGAAGATTTCTATGGCCTTTATTTAACTGGAATATTTGACGCAATTTATTTCCCAAACCATGCTTTATCTTTCTAAAGTCCACTCCTACAAGATAAAATATGACAGTTTCAAGCAAGGACTGAATAAATACCTGTATATTCTTATTGTGCCTCAATTCACAATGGTTTTGTTGATCTCAAAAGTACTAAAGTAAATTTTATTTTCATGTTATAAACACCATTATTCTAAACTATTGAAAGATTAGTAGGTGAGAGTCTGGTTAATGCTGTTTCTAAGCAAAAAAAAATGGAAAAGCTACGTTTCAGGATCGATTTTTGTCAGATATGTGAACACCCGTTCTATAGAATTATCTCCTGTTTTGACAGCTTATTGAATACTCTCCCAACTTTTCCCGCCTGGTAATGTCTCCCATTAATTAATACCCATTTTCTGTTCACAGTTTTGATAGAACAGCAGTAGTTGTTAACACAACACTCATAATCACAATTGTTCAGGTATGTTTTTTGTCTGTGTTGAATATAAGCCTCATATATTAAATGTTGCCCTAAGTAAAGTGTAAGTATTAGAAATAAAATTGTTTTAAAATAGAAATAAGAATTCTGTTTGCATTTTATTATTTTCTCTTTCCTGTGGTAATAGCAAACTCTGCACAACATTTTCTCTTATCTTTTTCTTTTTTTGGATTTAAAATTTACAATAATTGGATTTAAAAATTATTTAAGTATATTTAGAAAACAATATTTTTACTTGGTCGAAATGTGGAGCAACTCTTTATGACAACCATGTAAAATGATAGTCATCAAGAGAAGTCACAAGTTCAAATATAATTTTTTCCTGAGAGTAAAAAATAATTTAATGATATTGCCTTTCAAAATTCTTAAGGTTTGGAAGACTTTGGTGCAATGTTTCTCCAAATTATTAGTGCATAGGAGAGCATTAACAATCTCAGAAATAATGAAGTTTTACTGGAAGAAATGCACATGGTGACTGGTGTAAATCTTTATATGTGGTTTAAAAGGTTTTATGTGTGCATTAATAAAACTATAACAGTTCAAAATTTTTTTGAAAAACTAATATTCATACAAATATTTTTGATGTTTTGTATTTTTCCTTCAAAACTTTTTTCCTTTACATAGATTGAATAGTTGTAACATCATATAATAAGAATTTATTTGTGTTATTACCATTTTTTCAAAACAATTATTTCAAATTCTGAATAAAATGCTTTTGAGTAGATAAATAAACACTATAATTTAAATCATTCATTTATAACAAGCATTGATTTGTCTCATCTCCAAAAATATTATTATTTAAAACATATCATAGTGCCTATATCTCTGCCCCAAACTCAGAATTTTTGCTTTAAATTACCAAAAGTGGAATCATTGGGTTAAAGAATGTAAATGTATGTATAGCTTGACAAGGTGGTGGCACAGTGGATGGAGCATAGGACTGGGACACAGAGGACCTGGGTTTGTGGCCCCGAGGTCACCAGTTTGAGCACTGGCTCATCTGGTTTGAGCAAGGCTCACCAACTTGAGCCCAAGGTCGCTGGCTTGAGCAAGGGGTCACTCAGTTGGCTGTATCCCCCCTGCCCCAGTCAAGGCACATATGAGAAAGCAATCGATGAACAACTAGGGTGCCACAGCAAAGAACTGATGTTTCTCATCTTTCTCCCTTCCTGTCTGTCTGTTCCTATCTGTCTCTCTCTCTCTGTCTCTGTCACAATAAATAAATAAAAAATAAATAAATGTATGTATATGTGTGTTTATCTATATGTATTCACACACACACACATACTCATTAGTATATGTGTGTTCTCACAGAAAAAGTAAATAATATGTAAGTGTCCTTACAGCATATGTATGGTATGGGCATGTGTGTTTATATAATATATTATATAAATATGTATATACATTCATATATATATATGGAGAGAGAGAGAGAGAGAGAGAGAGAGAGAGAATTTCCCAGAACTGCTCACAAAAAGTAAGGTATCAGGGAACGTGCAGATACTCCAGTACTTTCAGCCTTTCGTATAGTGCATTTTCACCAATGAAAGTTGGTTTTGCATCTCATTTACATAATCAAACAACTTTCTTTGACTTGATGTTTGCTTTTCTGATGTTCTTGTTTAATAAAAAAAAATCAAATACTTTTTTTTTTAATCACTTCATATTCATTGTGAAATATCCCCTAATTTTTATGAACAGTATATTTCAAGCATTAGAAATGTAATTTTTTTCATCTTCCTACTTGATTGGCCATAAAAGGGAGGTATCTAACTCTTCTTTTAATTTATACTTATTTGTTTATCTGATAGATTGATGAATTTATTGCTATATGCTTATAGATTTTGTAAAGATTTAACTTCAAAAAAAGACCAACAAAAGTGATATGATAATTAAAACAAGAATTATTTATAAAATATGATTGAATTTATAATTAAAATGACTGAAGCCTGTTAGGTTGTTCATAATCTAAATCAAAGAGTATCTCTATTCATGAATCATTTTGGAGATAATAAAAGAAAAATCATTTTCAAAGCAAATGATCAGAAACAAGATTTTTCTGGTTATTTGAGCACCTTGAGCTGCTTTACTCCTAAAATCCATTTTTTATATAAAATTTTTTCTATCAAGAGAAACCATGCCTGACCTGTGGTGGCACAGTGGATAAAGCGTCGACCTGGAAATGCTGAGGTCACCGGTTCAAAACCCTGGTCTTACCTGGTCAAGGCACATATGGGAGTTGATGCTTCCAGCTCCTCCCCCTTCTCTCTCTCTCTCTCTCTCTCTCCTCTCTAAAAATGAATAAAAAAAAAAAAAAAAAAAAAAAAAAAAGAGAAACCACGATTTCATACAAAGAAACAATGTTTTGTAAGAGAGTAACATAAAACTATGGTTTAATTGATTATAAATTAGTAAAGAAAAAAAAAAGGAACATTTCTGCAGAGGTTTGCAACAGTTATTTTAAACATAATCTTTAATTCAATGTCCTAATCAGTTAAGAAAAATATATGAAGGTGGGTTAACAGGAGAGGAAAGACTAAATGAAGAGGAAAAGAGAAGAGAGAGAGAGAGAGAGACAGGTAGGCAAGAGAAATAGAGTGATAGCCACAGATAAAGAGAAACATAAAAACACAGAACCTCAAAGCAAGGAATGAAGACAGAGGTAAAGACTCTGAGAGAGTATTATTTCAAACAAAAGAAAACTACTTTCGTCACACTGTGGTGTGTGCTAGAACATGGACCCCTGGTTGTGGGAGACTGCAAGTGGCAAAGCCTTTGTAAGTTCGAGGCTTAGCAAAAGGCTAAATTCTCCCCCCTCCCCACCTCCATATTGGCAATAAAGCTGAATATTTGCACTCATCCTAATCCCCCACCTCACTTGCTTGGGTAAATTGCTAAAGGCTAAGTTTTTCTCCACACCTCCATGTTAGCAGTGATGCTGGATTGTTTCTACTTGTCCTATCCTTCATGTCCCTCGGAGAGACTGGAGGCAGTTTTCTTTCTATTCTTTGTTTTGTCAAGTTATGATGTTATGTATGGTGGGAGTTTTCTGCACTTGGGAGAATTCTTGGGTTGCCTTGGAAATGTGACTTTGTTTTAATGATGTCTTCGATTTGCTAATTACCTCACTTTGCCCTATAGATGAAGCAGGTAGGGGAGTGGAGACTCGCCTTTTGCAAGCTATCTTCTGGATTGCAGAGATTCCTCCCGAGCCCATCCTATTTCTCTTGAAGCCCATTTTCTTAATTCCGTGCCATTCCCACTCAGGACCTGGAACTACTAGCCACACTGGTTCGTGGCACCTGCTTATTAGCTTTTGTCATTGCTGCTTTCAAATGCTGACTTAGGAGCCGACACCAATGAAGTGTTCATCAACACTTGAGATTGTAACTGGATCTTTATAACTGATCTAGAAGAGTTGGGAAAAAGAAGAGGAGAGCAGGCCCTGAAATTGTAGCATATTTAATTTGGGTTCACTATGGTAGCTCAACCCTAAACAATATCTTAAGGACTAGTATCAGTCTACCCAACAGTTATCTGCATAAGTAGCTCCTGGGTAAGTGTTGTCTAATTTAACTAATAAAAGGAGAAACTATTTTTTTATCAGTTTGAAACAATAGTGAATTACACCATCATTTGTTCATTTTGGTTTTGATTACTATGTGCATTAAGTATTTTTTATGTTATATTTCTTATTTTTTCTCCAAAGGACACCACCAGGGACACCCCATTTTCAGTGCATTAATATGGCATGCCATTCTTTGCAAGGAACTGTAGGTGTTGCTGAAGTTACATAGCTGAAAAAGCTAGGTCAGGCCTCTAATTCTTTGACTTATAACAACAGTTCTATTTTAGCCCCGTCCTCTTCCTCCCACTCAAATTCTGTGCCCTAGCATGTATTTGGATATGCTGCATCCTCCAGTTCTTCACACTAAATATACCCTTAGAAACCATGAGCAAAACTTGCAGATGAGTCATTCTCTCTGAAAGTCTCAGCTGGGTGAAGGACAGCTCATAAACTGGAATAGATTCAGTTGGACGGGGGTAGTAGAGACAACAGTAATTGGTTCATGGTGTTCCACAAAGGGAGCCAAGGCAATGGGGATGGGTGATTTCAGAGTAAATTGAAACAAATGCTCATATTATGCTTTTTAAAAAGTTGGTTAGAGAGCTAATACTCTAAAGTTCCAAATTTTAGAATTTGTGTTCAGCACTGCTTTTTTGTTCAGGCACCTTTTTTGTTTTTGTTTTTTTTTAATCCTTTGACTAGTTCTCAGAGCATAATTTGTTTCCAGTCTTTTTGTTCTAAAAGTGAAAAGGTCAACGCCCTTTGACCCTGCATGAGCTGTTCAGTGCACCAGGATAAACATCACCAGCAGTGCCAGGCTTAAAACAACTTCAGGGCAACCAGTGTCAAACACAGGAAGTGTTGTTCAAATCCCCGGAGAACGTTGGCTTTGTTTATTAGCCAACTTACATCTTGTTGAATTGCTAAGTGCCACTATCTTGAATGAGCAGATATATCAGGGACTCCAAACCCAGATGAGGTATTTGTAGGCATGATATTCAACATCACTCTCCTAAAGTGTCCCCTACAGGAATCTAAACACAGAGTGGCTATTTTCTTAAATGGGAAAAGTTCCATCTCAGGTCCCGATAGTCCAATACATGCTAAATGATTCTACAAATGAACAAACACTGCTTTGATGAGACAGTAAATTTAGTAGGGTAAATAATCAAGCAGAAATGTAGAAAAATATGTGGATTTCTTTATAAACAGTCTAATCAGGAAATGAATTACATATTCAATCTTGTACTCATAAGACTTTTTTTATTATTATTAATCTTTCCCAGGAAACACTAACATTATTTACATAGTATGGGCAAATCTCTAAGTCTTCAATCAGTTATTAACTGTTACTTTACTGGTATAAGATATTTTAACTTTAATTCACAGATTAATTGAGAAAGGTTAAGGATTTTACCTAAGGCCACTCAGCAAATCTAAACCAGAACACATTTATTTACTTGAACTACTGACTTTATGTCTTATGGGGTTGTTTGTTCATTTGTTTGTTTGTTTGTTTTTGCAGAGACAGAGAGAGAGTCAGATAGAGGGACAGATAGGGATAGACAGACAGGAAGGGAGAGAAATGAGAAGCATCAATTCTTCATTGTGACATCTTAGTTGTTCATTGATTGCTTTCTCATATATGCCTTGACGGGGGAGGGGGCTGATGGGGGGCTACAGCACAGAGAGTGACAACATGCTAAAGCCAGCAACCTTGGGCTCAAGCCAGCGACCTTGGACTTCAAGCCAGTGACTTTCGGGCTCAAGCTGGTGAGCCTGCACTCAAGCCGTATGAGCCCGTGCTCAAACTGGTGACCTACAGGTTTTGAACCTGGGTCTGCCTCGTCCCAGTCTGACACTCTATCCACTGCACCACCACCTGGTCAGGCTCATGTCTTACATTTTAACTCAGTAATATCATTTTGCTTCTAAATACTGTACTAGAAAAGACTCAGGGCCCTACAGAAAAATCACATCATGTAGTAGTCCTCCATTTGGAAATAGAGGAAATCTGGATAAAATACATACCGACCTTATCCTATAGTATCAAAGGCAGTATTAAAGAGGAAAAAATGCAGCCAGAAGACAGAAAAGTACCAAGTAGGTATTAAATGGCTTGGCCATGCAAAAAGCCTTCTCTTTGCTTTCAGACCAAGAGTCAAGATACTTGGACACTGGTTCCAGCTCTGCTCTGCTCTATACTTAGCTGGATAGTACTTAACTTCTCTGAGTTTATTTTCCTCATCTTTGAAATGGATACAATAAGGCCTGCCCTCCCCTGAGGAAAGTCATGAGTTTCAAATAGAAATATGGACATAAAAGGACATTTTAAAATACATTGTAGGTTGTAAAGTGCTGTACAAATCTCATTAGTGATTGTGGTAGTGGTACTTCTGTTATACTAGATAGGAAATGACAGGAAACCAGTTAAAATATATGTTTTAAATTAATTACTCTTTTATGTCACTGGCCCCACTGAAAATTTGAGCAAAATTATGGACTCTACTTAGAAAAATTCACATTCAGGACTATACCTAAAATTATAATTAATTTCAAGAGATTCACAGATCATATGAATCATTTGTGTTTCTATAATTCACATTAGGAACATCTATCTATTGTAGAGAAAGAAGAGGAATTGCTGCTTATCTGGAAAGTAAGGAGGTAAATTAAAGAGCAAATGGACATATTAGTGAGCTCAGTAATCTTGTGGAATAGGTGTTTCAGTGTCATTTGTAAGTAGGTTGTAGACAGACAGATTGCTTATTGAGAGGAATGATGCTAACATTGTCTTGTCCAAGACAGTAGAAAATTCCTATCTGTTCCATGAACATTTTAGGATCATTGTCATAGAGATATAAAAAGACATCCAGATAATTGTACATTGCAGGGGGTGTAGAGAATGAAGGAGGATGGCTGCCAGAGATTCTGATTTGGGGCAAGTGTAGAAAAGCAGAGCTGGGGGTGAAATTGTTGCCTGGCAATCAGCCCAGGTTGCATGCCTCAGAAACTAACAGTAATTAATTGTACCAGTCTCTGCATTCCTCTGGATCGCCCATCTGTAGACTCAGCAGATCATACTGGGAGTAACTCTGGCTTGAAATGAGAGGTAGACCCCAGCTGTCAAGATTACTCTCCTTTAAAACCATCCTGTGGTTGACTTGGTTCTTATTTTGGCTCTCAAGGTCTCTATGAATGAATCCTACCTGCTGCTGCTGCAGCTTCTGCTGCAGCTGCTGGTGCATATAACCTTTTTTTATACCTGGACTGATAACCTCAATCTTACACATGACATCAGATTTGTTCAAAGGGACTCCTATGTGCTCTACATGTTCGTTTGCCTTATGCTGGTCTCAGATACATTTTATAGGTTCATATATACTCTACAATATATAATGTATCCATATACTTTTATCCTGACTGGTCGTAGGTCTCCTCGTGATTTTGAATCAAGACAGTTTTTGGTTCTAGTCCTTCATTGGTCTGGCTTAATGTTGTTTCTCCTGATTCGTCATCTGACCAGTGTTAGAAACAGGAGTCAGATATTCACGGTGATATCACATGTCATGTGGTATCGCTAATTCGTGTAATTCCAGCAAGTTGTTGTGAATTTTTCTCCTCCCATAATATATAACTCCTGAGTCACTGAGTCACCCACTAGTAGAGACCTTCCAAATCCAGAGTGATTCTACAAACTGCCATACTTTTAATAACTTCAAATTTACCTACAGTTTCTGTAAGAGACGGGAATTTGGTATTTAATTGTTGGGTCATATTTATAGTGAAACTTAAGGTTGGTACAGTTGCTTATAATAGTGTGTATGTGTGTGTACATGCACACACACACGCACACATATCTTTCATTTTTATAACCTCAAGTCACCTTGACATGTACTGTTCATCCTAGTGTAACTTTCTGTACTCTGAGGTTTACTGGGGTTTTTTGTAGCCCACATAAAGTTTCTAACTTGTGTTCCATTATATAATGCAAGACTTGTTTATATTCTTCTTAGCACTCACTTCTGCAAAATTCTCAACTGGGGGGGAAAAAGTATAAATCTCAAAGAGGGAGTTGAAGAAGTAGAATTTATAAGGCCAGACAACTCTGACTCCACTATACTTCTTTGAATGTTAGAAATGACAACTTATTTTAGGAATTATAAATTTACTATGTTATATGCAACACCAAGTGGGAAACTTTCTTTTGAAAACAAGCTAAGAGACCCTAAGCAAAATCTCTTCAGAATCAATATGTTCTATATGATGTTTAGAACTGGAAAAATAGCAGATCATTTGGCATTTACCATAACATATTTTATGGAAAGCAAGTACGTTATATAACTTTACAAACCTTACAACCTCTGTAAGGTTGATATTCTAAAGAAATATTTCACTTGATGCTAAATGTGTGTTCTCAGAATCCAGCTAATTATTCTTTTACTCCATCACTCAAGGCTTTCAACAAAAAATTTTAAATATGGGGATAATAAATCACTTAATTTTCTGTAACATTACTGGTATGTCTTTAAATAAGCCCTTTTTGAGTAAAGTCTCACTTTTTTATTAACAAATATTGAGAGAATATTAGCTAGCAATTTCATAAGTACTCTCTGAAAACATTAGCAGATAATTTGCTAAATTTAGCTCTAAAATTTTAAGTTCATTTTAAACAGCATTATTTGAGAGTACAATTATAAACATATATGGTTATGATATTTATATAAGGTAATAATAAACTAATATGATTTTTGAGGGTGCTGATTTGCATTGATTGCCTCTGGATGGCAAGTTATATAATTAATATCATAATGTTGGTTTAATTTGTATTTATATTGTCAGACCTATAAACAAGAATATATTTGTTTTCACAACACTCTCAGTATCACATACTCATTTGAAAGTATCTGGAAAAAGGATATGTTCTGAGAATCTCTAGTCTATTTTGTGGCATAAGTAATGGGGACATTACTTACCATACATTTGTACTGCATCCATACAACTGTATTGTAAGATCTGACCCCATCCTATTTTACCAGTTATTTGTTCATTTCATCTAGTCATTCATTCAGTCTTTTAATTCACAAGGCACGGGGCAAGGCTCTGGAAGTATGAAGATAATTCAGACATGACTTCTGCCCTCAAAGAACTAAAGTCTATTATATAAACACTAAATGTTATGATAGGTAAAATAATAACCTTTAATAATACGAGTTATTGCTAGAAAAGATGTTTAATAGTTAAATCTACCTAGAGAAAGGAAAATGAGAAAAATTCTTGTAGAAAGAGGGTATAAAGCACAGCCTTAAAAGACATGTAAGTATTCTTTAGAAGCAATAATTAATGTTTTTATATTTAAGCCATTTTGAGTTGAATATTTTGTTACTTGCAGCCCAAAGTCTCCTGATACAGGTTTTAAGCAGTTATATTATGAATTTTTTCCCATAGGTTAAAATCAGTCCAATATCAGCAATTTCATATCTTCAAACTTAGAGCTAATGTAAAAGACTGATGGGGTTGACGTAGTCATGATTTGTATCTTAAAATGGTCACATTTACAGAAGAATATGGGATGAAATTATGAGGATCTAAAAAAGTAAGTAAGAAGATCTGTTATAAGATGATTACCATAGCCAAGTTAAGTGGTAAATTAAGGTACTCTTGCCTTAACTTAGTACTTAACTAGAGCACTGAGGATGACATGGTATAGAGTACAGGTGGAAGAAATGATCAAGTGGAATTGGAAGGTTTGGTCATTTATTGGAATTAGGATATACACAAGAATGGGATATATCTAGGAAGACATTCTGGCTCAAGTGGATAATTACAGTGTTTAGTATAGTTGATTCTAACTGTTCTCACTTCTGTATCTTGACTCAGAAAGTTCATTGGTTCTATAAGCCCTAGACCTTTTTTTTTACCTTAACTAAAACCCCTCTTTCTGCTCTTAGTCTTCTGACTGCTCTAGAATCAGACCTCAGTGACTGGTGTTTTGGAACATATTGTTAAACCACACACTTCTCTGTTCAGGATAGGATTGCCCTATTGCTATTTGGAGGCCAGAGGCATACAAAATGATGGGACTCCTTTGGTGGAAGGGTAAGTTCTTTGTAACAGGAATAGGAATCTGCCTTCTATTTCTTGTCTTTATAACACCTGACATAGACATACATACAAATAAAACAAAATTGATTTTAATTATGGCAGATCAAATGTTTCCTTAGGGCAAAATGTAGGGAATTTTAAAGAAATGTTGGTTAATTATAAGAAGAGGTAACAACAACTGTGACATCCTAGCCTAAGCTGACAGTCCCTTCTAATCACATGTTATAGAACCGTGCTCTATGCCTCATGGGGTATAAGGCATTTGCCTCACCTCCATCATCCTGATGCCAGTATATTTGAAGGATAATAAGGAAACATAAAGGATCTGCTATGCCCTATTATTCTAAGAGCTTTATTATTTAATAAATAGATTGTTAAATCTAGGAGTGAGATTGATTGTTAAATGATTTAAATTTTAAGGATTCTTAGAAGTAACAAACTATTTTTTGCTTTTAGAGAACTGTAAAAAAATATAAATAGCATTAACATTTATCCGACTGAATATATTTTATATAGTTATGTAGAATTGAGCATATAGTCTATCTATAGTCATATAAAACTGCAAAAATTGAAAGATGAAAATAATTTATTCAAATTATCTTCTATTATACAAATAAGCTAATAACAGTAATTAAAATAATAATTATGCAACTACATGTCACTCAAAGGAGCCATTTAAATTATGCAAATAAAGCATAAGGTCATGTAAAGACCTAAGAGAAAAAAGCTAAAATATGCAAAATAGTGTACTGTTAGTGGTTCCAGTTTTAGTAATATTGATATCACAAGCATGTAGTGTGCATCTCATTTTTGAACTTTTGTACCATAAAATCAAATTAATTTTTCTTACTTTATTAAGTACTCTGAAATTTGGTAATATGAAATTCTATAGATGGGCTGATTTGATCTAAAAGAAAAATGTTTATTTTTTATATAAGCACTTTATTTTTAAAACCTTGATTTGTTTTCTAGTTTTGTAGTGTTTGCACTGTAAACAGAAAGATATGGGAAACACAAAAGTATAAAATATTTTTTAAAAACTATAATATTGCTACACTGCTCACAAAAATCAGGGGACATTTCAAAATGAATATGAAGCAATAAAAAAAGCATTTAATTTTCTTTTTTATTAAACAAGATCATCAGAAAAGCAAACAAGTCAAAGAAAGTTGTTCAATTATGCAAGTGAGATGCAAAACTAACTTCTACTTCATTGGTGAAAATGTACTATATAAAAGGATGAAAGTACTGGAGTATCTGCACATTCCCTGATGCCCTAATTTTTGTGATAGTGTATTTTAAAATAAGCATGATCTCATTTTCTCAGTGATTCATTTTTTTCTTTTTTAAATGCATTATTTTTTTGGTCATAATAGATATCAGACTGTCTCCTTTTCTATATCATGTTTGCTTTTGTATTTCACTTAGTATTATATCATAAATATTTATAGTTTCCCAGATGATTCTTGAAACCTGAATTTTTAATGGTGGCATAAAAATTTTATATGTATATGTAATATTTAACTATTTTATTATTTTTATATTCTTATTATTGCCTTCTTTTCTTATATAAATTATGCTATAATAAAAACATTACATTGTATGAAAATTACTGATTATTCATTTGAATGGTTTGCTACAGTAGGTTAAGAAGTTGTGGTATGGCTATGGATCTAGAATTAGATTTAGATGTAGAATTAGGATTAAAGAGGCAATATGTGTGAATTTATTTAAATTTATTAACATCACAGCCTTCCTTACAGAACATTTGTGTCAGTTTGCACATTATCAGCAGGCCAGATCACTATAGTTTTAAGCAAAAATTAAAACAATCTCATTTTATTAATGTTTCTTTGATTACTAGTGAAGTTCAATTATCTTCCCTTTGGTTTTAGGCTCTTTGTTTTCCTTTATTACATGGCTATCCATGACCTTTATTTATTTTGCCAGTGGATTATTATTTTTAATCATTAGCTATATTTGTTACAAATATTTTTCCAGTTCATTTGTTTTTATTTATTTTTATTTTACTTATTTATTTTATTTATATTTTGATACACATAAGTATTGTGTTTATATGTAGTCAAATTACTAAATCTTTACTTTTATGGGTTTATTTTTTATTATTTTTATGCTTTAAAAAATCCTTGCCATTTAACAAAATTTTTTTTAGATTCAAATGAAAAGTATGTTTTAAATAATATAATGACTTGATATTTTTCACCCAAAAAGCCAGTTTTTATAACATTTGTTAAATCTTTCTTCTATTGGATTTATTTTAAAAGTTAATTTATATATTAGCATTTGCTTTAAGATTATCTAGTTTATTTCACCAATCTGTCTATTGATTCTTTTTTTCATTTATTTTTTTAATTTATTGGGTTTACATAGATTCTAGTGTCCCCCGAATACACCCCTCCCTCGTGTTCCCATCACATCCTCCTTGCCCTCCTCCCCGTAATGCCCTCTTCTTTCTCTGCCTGGCTTATTTTTCTTAACATAATAGTTTCCAGGTCCATCCATGTTGTCGCAAAAAATAAGATTTCTTCTTTTCATGGCCCCATAGTATTACATTGTGTATATGTACCATGGCTTTTTAATCCACTCATCAACTGATGGACACTTGGGCTGTTTCCAGATCTTGGCTATTGTGAACACTGCTGCCATAAACATGGGGGTGCATTTCTCCATTTGAATCATTGATGTGTTGTTCCTCGGATATATTACTAAAAGTGAGATGGCTGGGTCAAAAGGTAGTTTTACATTTTTAATTTTTTGAGGAATCTCCATACTGTTTTCCACAGTGGCTGCACCAATCTGCATTCTCACCAGCAGTACAGGAGGGTTCCCTTTTCTCCACATCCTCTCCAGCACCTATCATGTGTTGTTTTGTTGATGAGTGCCATTCTGACTGGTGTGAGGTGATATCTCATTGTGGTTTTAATTTGCATTTCTCTAATGATTATGGATGTTGAGCATTTTTTTCCTGCCTATTGGCCATCTGTATGTCCTCTTTGGAGAAGTGTCTATTCATTACTTTTGCCCATTTTTTGATTGAATTGTTTATCTTCCTGGTGTTGAGGTTTACAAATTCTTTATAAATTTTGTTTATTTATCCCATATCAAATGTATTGTCGAATATGTTCTCCCTTTGTGTGGTTTGAATTTTTTTTGTTCATATTATATTTAGCTGTGCAAAAGCTTTTTAGTTTGATATAGTCCCATTTGTTTATCTTGTCCTTTATTTCCCTTGCCTGTACAGATAAATCAGCAAATATATTGCTAAGAGTGATGTCAGAGAGCTCATTGCCTATGTTTTCCTCTAGGATGCTTATGGTTTCATGACTTACATTTAAGTCTTTTATCTATTTTCAGTTTATTTTTGTGAATGGTGGTCTAGTTTCATCTTTTTGCAGGTAGCTGTCCAATTACCCCAACACCATTTGTTAAAGAGACTGTCTTTACTCCCTTGTATGCTATTACCACCTATGTCAAATATCAATTGTCCATAAAGGTGCGGGTTTATTTCTAGGTTCTCTGTTCTGTTCCATTGATCTATATGCCTGTTCTTATGCCAGTGCTAAGCTGTTTTGAGTACCTCCCACTTTATTATTCTTTTTCAAGATTACAGAGGCTATTCGTGTTCTTTTTTGGTTTCATATGAATTTTTGGGATATTTGTTCTATGCCTTTGAAGTATGTTCTCGGTTTTTTAATAGGAATTGCATTGAATTTATAAATTGCGTTGGGTAATATAGACATTTTAATGATGTTTATTCTTCCTAACCATGAACATGGTATATGCTTCCACTTGTTTGTATCTTCCTTGATTTCTTTTATCAATGTTTTATAATTGTTTGAGTATAAGTCTTTAATCTCCTTGGTTTAATTTACACCTAGGTAGTTTATTTTTTTGTTGTTGTTGCAACAGTGATGGGGATTGTTTCCTTAATTTCTCTTTCAGACAGCTCATTGTTGGTGTATAAAAATGTCTCTGATTTCTGAGTATTAATTTTATATCCTGCCCCCTTGCTGAACTCATTTATCGGGTCCAGTAGTTTTTTGACTGAGACTTTAGGGTTTTCTATGTACAGTATCATATCATCAGCAAATAATGATAGTTTCATTCTTCTTTTTCAATTTGTATGCCTTTTATTTCTTCTTCTTGTCTGATTACTGTTGATATGACTTCCAGAACTATGTTGAATAAGAGTGGTGAAAGGGGGCACCCCTGTCTTGTTCTTGATCTTAAGGGGATTGCTTTTAATTTTTGCCCATTGAGTATGATGTTGGCTGTGGGTTTGTCATAGATGGCCTTTATCATGTTGAGGTATGTTCCTTGAATTCCCACTTTGCTGAGAGTTTTTATCATAAATGGGTGCTGGATTTTTACCAACTACTTTATCTGCATCAATTGATATTTTCATGAGGTTTTTCTCCTTGTTTATGTGACGAATCACATTGATTGATTTGCAAATATTGTACCAGCCTTTCCTCCCCAGAATAAATCCCACTTGAAAATGATGTACGATTTTTTTTCATGTATTGCTGGATTCAGTTTGCTAATATTTTGTTGAGAATTTTAGCACCTAAATTCATCAGGGATATTGGCTTAAAGTTTTCTTTCTTTGTGTTGTCTTTGCCTGGTTTTGGAATCAGAATTATGCTCACTTCATAAAAGGAGTTTGGAAGCATTCCCTCCTCTTGAATTTTTTGAAATAGCTTGAGAAGGATAGGAGTTAGTTCTTCTTTAAATGTTTGATAGAATTTGCCTGTGAAGCCATCTGACTCAGGGCTTTTGTTTGTTGGGAGTTTTTTTTTTTCTTTTTTTTTTTTTTCCGAAGCTGGAAACAGGGAGGCAGTCAGACAGACTCCCTCATGCGCCCAACCAGGATCCACCCGGCATGCCCACCAGGGGGCGATGCTCTGCCCATCTGGGGCATCGCTCTGTTGCAACCAGAGCCATTCTAGTGCCTGAGGCAGAGGCCAACTTTGTTCCAATGGAGCCTTGGCTGCAGGAGTGGAAGAGAGAGACAGAGAGGAAGGAGAGGGGGAGGGGTGGAGAAGCAGATGGGCGCTTCTCCTGTGTGCCCTGGCCGGGAATCAAACCCGGGACTTCTGCATGCCAGGCTGATGCTGTACCACTGGGCCAACTGGCCAGGGCCTGTTGGGAGTTTTTAAATAGCTGTTTTGATCTCATTTACTGTAATCAGTCTATTTAGGTTTTCTGATTCTTCCAGATTAATTTTTGAAAGATTATATTTTTCAAGAAATTTGTCCATTTTACCTAGGTTGTCTAATTTTTTGGCATATGGTTCTTCATAGTATTTTCTTACAATCCTTTGTATTTCTGCTGTGTCAGTTGTTACTTCTCCACTCTCATTTCTAATTTTATTTATTTGAGTCCTCTTTTTTTTCTTGGTGAGTCTGGCTAAGGGTTTATCAATCTTGTTTACTTTTTCAAAGAACCAGCTCTTGATTTTATTAATCCTCTGTATTGTTTTTTTAGTCTTTATGTCATTTATTTCTGCTCTGATCTTTATTATTTTCTTTCTTCTTCTTCCTCTGGGCTTTACTTGCCATTCTTTTTCTAGTTCTTTTAGATACAGGGTTAAGTTATTTATCTGAGCTTTTTCTACCTTTTTAAGGTGTACCTGTAATGCTATGTACTTCCCTCTCAGTACTGCTTCTGCTGTGTCCTATAGATTCTAAGTTGTTGTATGCTCATTTTCATTTGTTTCAAGGAAATTTTTTATTTCTTCCTTGATCTCATTGTTGACCCCTTTGTTATTTAATAACGTGCTGTTTAGTTTCCAAGTGTTTGAGTATTTTACAGTTTTTCTATTGTAGTTGATTTCTAGTTTCATGCCATGTGGTCAGAGAAGATCCTTAATATGATTTCAATCTTTTTAAATTTGTTGAGACTCATTTTATGCCCTAACATTTGGTCTATCCTAGAGAATGTACCATGAGCACTTGAAAAGAATGTATAGTCTGCTTCTTTAGGGTGAAAGGTTCTGAAGATATTTATTCAATCCAGTTGATCTGGCGTGTCCCTTAATTCTGCTGTTTCTTTGGATTTATCCAGTGATGTTAGTGTAGTATTGAAATCCCCTACTATTATAGTATTGTTGTTGATCTCGCCCTTTATGCCCATCAAAGTCTGCTTTATATATTTAGGTGCTCCTATATTAGGTGCAAAGATATTTACAATGGTTATCTCTTCCTGTTGAATTGTTCCCTTTATCATTATGTAGTGACCTTCTTTATCCCTTACTATAGTCTTTGCTTTAAAGTTTATTTTGTCATATATAAGTATTGCTACCCCAGCTTTTTTTTTCATTTTCATTTGCAGAAAATGTTTTTTTTCCATCCTCTTACCTTCATTCTATGTGTATCTTTTGTTTTGAGGTGGGTCTCTTGTAGACAGCATTTGGAAAGGTCCTGTTTTCTTATCTATTCAACTATTCTATGTCTTTTGATTGGAGCATTTAAACCCTTTACATTTAAGGTTATTATTGATATGTAGTTGTTTATTGCCTTTTTTTTTAATCTACATTCCTCTTTTACTAGATTTTTTCACCCTGCTTTATTCTGTCTACAGCAGGTCCCTTAACATTTCTTGCAGCATTAATTTGGTTGTGATTAACTTCTTGAGTTGTTGTGTTTTTGTTTTGTTTTTTTGTCTGGAAAGCTTTTTATTTCTCCTTCAATCTTAAATGATAGCCTTGCTGGATAAAGAAGTCTTGGTTCTAGGTCCTTGCTCTGCATTACTTTGAATATTTCTGCCATTCCCTTCCAGCCTCAAGTGTTTCTGTTGAGAAGTCAAATGTCATCCTTATGGGGGTTCCTTTGTAGGTGATTGACTGCTTTTCTCTTGCTGCTTTTAGTATTCTTTCTTTATCTCTTAGCTTTGGTATTTTGATTTTAATGTTTCTTAGTGTGGGTCTCTTTGGGTTCTTTTTAAATGGGGTTCTCTCTGCTTCTTGAAACTCTGTGACTCTTTTCTGCATCAATTTAAGGAAATTTTCAGGTATAATTTCTTCAATCAGGTTCTCTGTCCCTTGTTCTTTCTCTTCTCTTCCAGGAATCCCTATTATATGGATATTATTTCTCTTCATGTTGTCACAGAGCTCTCTTAGATTTTCCTCAGACTTTTTGATCCATTTTTCTTTTTGCTGTTCTGCTTCTGTGCTTTTGCTTATCTTCTCCTCTAAGTCGTTAATTCAGTTCTTTATTTCATCCAGCCTGCTCTTTATTTCTTCTAGTATTGTCTTCATTTCTGATATTGTGTTTGTCATTTATGTCTGGTTCTTTTTTATGATTTTAATGTCCTTTTTGATGCTTGTTATCTCTTTATTTAAGTGTTCATTATGTCCATTCATTGTTGTTCTAAAATATTTGAGCATCCTAACAATCATTATTTTAAACTCCACATTCGGTAATTTGGTTATTTCCATCTCACTCAGTTCTTTTTCTGGGGATTTCTCTTGTTGATTCATTTGGATTGCATTTCTTTATCTTCCCATTTTATCTCTGTATATACACTCTTCCTTTGTTGTGTTATTTGCATTGCTAGCTGAGTCTAGGGTTAATATTGTCTGCCTCCAATTTTCAGTTGTGTTTTTTCTAGGTCTTCTTGCATTGGCATCAGCTGTTGTTTGTAATCTGCTGTGGTCTGCTATCTGCTATCACTATTCTTTTTGCTATTTGTGTTGACATTTTCTATGTCTTAGCTGGGTCATGTGTGAGGAGCGCTTCCTTAAGCTACCACTCTAACAAGGGTTGTTAGGTACTAAACTAATGCTCTTCATATCTGGCCTCTGGATGTGCAGCCCTGGACATTCCTGGCCTGTGCCTGGTGCAGATCAGTGAAGGTCACTGCCTATGACTGGCTCTTATCAACCTTTTTGGAACAACAGGAGATCCAGATCTTGGGTCTGCCTCTGCTGGACCCAGGTGCCATTGTAAATATCAGCTGCACTCCTAGGCTAGCTTTTATCTACTCTTGGCCTGAGGGAAGTTCCTTTAGAAGTTCAAGTTCACCCAAGATCTACTTTCTGCTGCCTCTTATTGCTGGCTACTTGTTGGGCTCAGCACTGTAGTTCAGTGATTAGGTACAGTATTGCATGTGGCTTGCCTCTTAGCCTCAGATGTCTTTCTATCCAGACTTTTTATTTATTTTATTTAGTTTTTTTAATTTTTTTAGCATTCAGAAGGTTGTGGTCTCAGGAATCCAGTGGGTGTGGCTTCTGTGCTCCCATTGTGTGGTCTGTCCGCTGGCCTCCACCTCTGCTTTTGCCGACTTGGGCATTTGGGCTCAGGCTCTGCTGTTGCCAACCCATTTTCATGGCCGCAGCAGCCTCCACTGCCCATGGTGGGTCCACACATGCCCACGTGGACCATTCTGGAGGTTTCCCAGGCCCCAGACAATGCCAAGGGCAGGCTTCCACCTCCACGGGTGGGCTTGCACATGCTCACTCAGACTGCCTCCACAGTCGCCTGGGCAGGCTTGTGTGCTGGCTCTGACCTCTGCAGCAGCTGCCGCACCTTCTACCTTTGTGGGTGGGCCTGCACGCACTTGCTCAGACTGCCCTAGCTCCTGCAGCTATGCCCCACCACTGCCAACCCACTCACCCCTGGTGAGCACTCAGCAGCATGGGGGCAGGCAGTGTAGCTCAACCCTCAGCACTCACTACCTGTGTCCCTAACATGCTACCTGCCTCTGAGTGCCTCTTTGTTCTGACTGGAGCAGGAGAGCCTCCAGCAGGCGGGTAATTTCTTCCCTTTGCTGGTGATGCTGCTCTGAAGAAAAATGTACACTTTAGATTTGGGGAGTGACTCAGCCCAGGGATTAGGGTGTCCATCCCTCAAAGTGTCTCCCCCTGTGCCTCTGAGACCACACTCTCCCCTGGCAACTCCAGTCCTCCCCAGGCAGGTGGCTGTGAACGAGGCTCTCTGTGTGGTCCCTTTAATACAGAGCCTCAGTCCAAGAGTTCTGTCTCTTTCTCTCAAACAGTATCTAGACTCCTTTCTCAGCCAAATACAGTCCATTTGCCCCTTCCAGGCTCCAAGTCTCGAGGCTGGGACTTCAGTTCTGGGGCAGAGGACCCACAACCCACAACTCTCCAGTCAATCCTCCCCACTGCAAGAGTTCCTCTGGGCTGCCACTTACTCCCAGGAGCAGGGCAGCCCTTTCTGCATCTCCACCTTTCTTACCAGTCTCAGTGTGGGTTCTTTGGTGGCCCCTGGCTATAGAATCCTCTTAGTTTAGTCCAAAGTTGGTCTTTCAAGATGATTGTTCTCAAAATTAAGTTGTAATCCACTTTGGTTCTGGGATGTGGGAGTTGAAATGTCCTCCTAGTCCGTGGCCATCTTGTCTCTCTCTATTGATTCTTATATACATATTACACTTAATTTTTTATTCTAGGCCTTGGCCAGTGTTTCAGTGAATAGACATTGGCCTGGCATATGCATGTCCTAGGTTCAATTCCTGGTCAGGGCACACAGGAGAAGCAACCATCTGCTTCTCTACCCATCCCTCTCTCCCTTCTCTCCCTCTTCTCTGATTGGTTTAAGAATGGCCCTGGGCACTGAAGATAGCTTGTTTGGTCTGAGTGCATCATCCTCAGGTGCTAAAAGAAGCTTGGTTGATTCAAGCATCAGCCGCAGTCACAGTTGCCAAGTTGGTCTTGGTTAGGGAGCATGCAGGGATCTGTCTCACTATCTGCCTCTTCTCACTTAAAAAAAAGAAAGAGAACTTTTTATTCTGTACTATGCTATAATATTTGGGAAAGCAAGCAAGCCTCTAGCATTTTTATTTTTCATGTGTCATATATTAATATTTCATATGACCTTTTTGAAAATCTCAGAATTTATTCCAAAAAGATATTTTAAAAACACCTTTTATACTTGCATCTATTAAAAAATAATGAAAAACATATTATAAATTACCTCTTATACTCCTTCCAAGTACTTGCTAACCACATCCAAATATGGTATAGTTCACTTAATCCCCAGTCATTATGCGAAGACAGGATTAATTTATTCTAATTTACATATAAGAAATCCAAGACTTGGAAAATGTATGTCTTATTAGGATTCCAGTAAAAGTGCAGGTAAAATAATTTAAGAAAACAAAACACTAAGTTAAAAGACTATTTTATTTAAAGTGTATATATCAAGTGTACTGTTGTTTTATGTCATTAATATACATTTTAATTATTTATTTATTAACCTTACAATATATTTTGAAGTGCATATGTCAGAAAAGAAGACATAGCCTGACCAGGTGATGGCACAGTAGATAGAGTGTCATACTGGGACACAGAAGATCCAGGTTCAAAATATGAGGTCGCCAGTTTGAGCACGGGATTATAAACTTGAGCCCAAAGGTTGCTGGCTTGAAACCAAGGTCACTGGCTTGAGCAAGGGGTCACTCGGTCTGCTGTAGCCCCTTACCACCCAGTCAAGGCACATATGAGAAAGTAATCAATGAACAACAAAGGTGCTGCAACAAAGAATTGATGCTTCTTATCTCTCTCCCTTCTTGTCTGTCTGTCCCTATCTCTCTCTCTCTCTCTCTGTCAAAAAAAAGAAAAGAAAAGAATACATAGAAACCTAAAAGCAATCATATAAACTATGGTTTCTTCTTATCATAATAGAGCTTCGGGTTAGTCACTCAATTTGAATTTGTTTATCAGTAAATAGTATATGTTCATTTTCTTTCCAAAGTTAATGATAATTAAAGACATACATATATTTTTCACTACTCGAGTATGTACATATAACATACTGAAATGAAATTACCATATTGTTGTTCAAGAATTAAGTGATGCAAAATATTGCAGTCTAATGGGAAAATCCCATTTTTTCAATTCTTTCCAACTCAAGCCCAAAGATATTTTAGAAATCCATTATAACTTAATTTTGTAATAATTTCATCCCTGCATTTTATACTTCCAAATGAAATAAATTATTAAATAATGTTCATATATCAAGATTAATTAGTATTCTGTGGTTGCAAGTAATAGAAACTTAAGAAAACTTAAGTAAGAAAGGAAATGGTTTGTCTCATGTAACTGAGAAATATAAAATAATTTGGATTCAGGCATAATTTAATCTAAATATTTTTTAAATATTGTCACAAAATCCTTTCTCTACATATCTTTCTAGAAACTTTTTATGTTGTTTTATTCATTTGAAAAACCGAAAATGAGATGGGTCTGAGATTTTACCCTGCTCATAAGCTAAGAAGTCAGCCTGCCTTAGTTACATGATGCTGACAGAAAACTTGAGATCATGGAACCACACACAAAGAACTTTATTCCTCATGCCACAGCCAGAAACACAAACATCAGCATATTTTGTGACTCCCCCTTATCCTACAATCCCACGGGGATGACACAGACAATCCCAAGAAAATTCCTGCAGATACAGGCAGTGGTACAGGAGGGGAACCCTGAGATTAGGGAATCCAAATCCTTGATAATGGGAAGTAAACATTCCTTTCCTTGTTCTGGATCCCTTTCTCTCTCTTCTCAAGGCTGTTTACTAAACAAATATATTTAAAAATATAGTCTGGAACAAAGAGCAATCACATTTTGTCCACAGGATGTGCAGAAGTATAAAAGATTTGTGAAGAATTGTCTCCCATCAAAAGCTTTAGTATTAGGTAGCAAGAAAGTATACTGGTTATATCTAACTGAACAACTTTGGTAGAAAGAGAAAATGTGCTTTCTCTCAAAAGTCCTGAAAACATTCATATCTTTGAACCACTGTAACTGATTGACCAAGACTGAACACTGTGGTCCTCCTTGTCCCTCCCCCAGAACATATAAATTTAGAGTTGAGGAGAGGTGGGTACCCAAAAAGTATCAGAGTAGTTTTAACAGAGAAGGGGTTATTAATGTGAAGCAAATAAAATGAAGACAAATTATATGTCATTTATCTTTTTCTTTCTCTGTATCGTTGCTGTCAATATTCCCTATGCTTTTGTGCATTCTATTTCTCTTTCATCTTTATGTGTCAATATTGATCCAAGACATCCTATGAAGCCATGCTCAAGTGCACACTCCAGCATAAAGACTACAATATTCACTTCCCACCTAGAGAATTCTCCTCTAGATTCACTCAGTATTTTCTCTTCCTCAGTTGTGGTGCTTTTTACTTACTACCTTTCATTACAATAAATTGTTTCAATGCCTTAACCTTCCCAAGCAGACTAGGGTCTCCTTTAGAGCAAGGTCATATCTGTGTCTGTCTGTATCTCCTATGGATCTAAGCATACTGTATATGTGTGTGTGTGTGTGTGTGTGTGTGTGTGTGTAAGGATATAAGATTGAATTTCAATCACTTATATCTCTTAACTAATAATTACCAGACTAGGAAACTAGAGACTTTGCTTCTCTTCCTACTCTTACCACCCATTAGTTGGCCACCTTGAGCAAATTTATTAGCCTTTCTGAGGCTCAATTCTCTCATTTGGAAAATGGTGAAGCTATGTGCTCTTCCTCATATGGCTATTGAGATAGTCACATGAGAAAATGTATTTGAAATTACTTTAGAAATGTAAACCTCTCATAATTAAAAATTTCCATTTTTAAATAACAAGTGAACCATTTCTGTTATAGTAATCCAATGTGTTTAATATTTGCAAAATAATTATTTTACAAATGTAAGTAAGTGTAATATGAAGGATGCTTGCAAAAATTCTGTCAGTACAAAAACATATAGTCCTTGGTACTTTTAATTCTGACATCACTTTTTAGTGTTCCTCAATTTTTAAATAACTATTTCCAAATGGCTTCATAAGAATATAATTTTATTGATACAATTATTACATTAAGTCATTATCTGTTGATAAAACCTTATCTTATTTTTACTGGCTGAGATACACTGGTACTGTGTAAAAGGAGGAGGGACAAATTAGAAAGAAATAAAACCTTGACATGAGTTTGCCTAGAAAATAATTGGAGGAGAAACATATTGCCAACAAGAAAAAAAGCATTTAAGGAAAGATAGAGATGTTGACGCAAAAAAAAATCTAATTCATAGCTTTGCCTTGTATTCGTCCTGTCAAACACATAAATTTTCTCTACTTTTTTTTATTCACAATTTTTTCTGTCAAGTTTAAACAGGAAACAAACTAGAACCAAATAATACATTGTTCAAAGAATTATCTCTTTTTAGAGGATGAAATCCATAACTTCTTGGAAGTTTCTTTCTCCTATATGAACTATTAGTTGGTTGGAAAAGCATATCTTTTTCTAGAAATTGTTGGTTGCCTCCCCAACTTTGAATAGAATCTACAAACTCTCAAGTGTTGAAAATTATCCCTACCAAACTATGTGGTTCTTCCATCTGTAAGATAAATCAGCATATTACCCTAAAATGCCTTTGTAATTAACAATGAATAAATGCTCTATGAGCAAAATCATGAAAATATGATAGAGAATTTGTGATTCATTGAAAAATACCAGGAGAACACATTAATAAGAAGGCATGGAAACTATTACAGAAGCCTAAAGTAACTATATTTTTCCGAGAGAGTTAGAAACTGCATGGAAACAGTCACAAATTACAGTTGACCTTTGAACAACACAGGTTTGAACTGTGCAAGTCTTCTTTTTTTTTTTTTTTTTTTGTATTTTTCTGAAGCTGGAAATGGGAGAGACAGTCAGACAGACTCCCGCATGCACCCCACCGGGATCCACCCGGCACGCCCACCAGGGGCGATGCTCTGCCCCTCTGGGGCGTCGCTCTGCTGTGACCAGAGCCACTCTAGCGCCTGGGGCAGAGGCCAAGGAGCCATCCCCAGCGCCCGGGCCATCTTTGCTCCAATGGAGCCTCGCTGCGGGAGGGGAAGAGAGAGACAGAGAGGAAGAGGGGGGTGGAGAAGCAAATGGGCGCTTCTCCTATGTGCCCTGGCCGGGAATCGAACCCGGGTTCCCCCGCACGCCAGGCCGACGCTCTACCGCTAAGCCAACCGGCCAGGGCCTGCAAGTCTTCTTATGTGCAGACTTTTTTCAATATGTACGATACTGTAAATGTATTCTCTTATGATTTTCTTAACATTTTCTTTTCTCTAGCTTACAGTACTTTATTATAAGAATATAGTGCATTATACATATAACATATAAAATATGTGTTAATTGACTATTGTTATCAGTAAGGCTTCTGATTAACAGTAAGTTATTAGTAGTTTGTTTTTGGGTGAATCGGAAGTTATACATGAAGCTTTTTACTGTTCTGGGGGTCAGTGCCCCTAATCCCTGTTTTGTTCAAGGGTCCACTGTATTTCTTCAGAAATAAGTAGAAATAAAAATTTAAAGAAGGACTGTAGTTTTAGAGTTTGCAGTGAATTCTAGGCATTCAGTAGAGCTCCAAGATCTCCAACATCAAAATCTCTGAAAGGGATCAAGAAGAATTAAAAGTGATAGTTTGTGAGAATCTACCTGCAATCATAAGGTCCTTATATACATGCTTCTTTATTACAGCAATCTCCTAAGCCTAATGTAGAGCCCTGGATTGTATCTGAAGTGTTTTTGTTGTTGTTTTGTTTTTAGATTTTATCTATTCATTTTTAGAGAAAAAGAGAAAGAAGAGGGGAGGAGCAGGAAGCATCAATTCCCATATTTGCTTTGACCAGGCAAGCCCACAGTTTCAAACCAGTAACCTCAGCATTCCAGGTTGACACTTGATCCACTGCACCACCGCAGGTCAGGCCTGAAGTGCTTCTAATTAATACATTATCAGGGAGATGAATGAGACAATGGTTACTCCATTATAAACTTTGGACAGACTAAATTGATCAAAAAGGCTGTATAGGTTTGGGAGCCTTTGCAACAATCACCAGAGCTCAGATTTCAAAGAACATTACAGGAACATATCTCAGGACTGAAAATTAAAAAGTACCTTCCTTGTCACCTATGTGTCAACAGAACTGAAATTTTTAAATCCCCTTCCCTGCTGCTAAGATTATAGGGACAACATGTATGGATTCTTTGAAGGTTTTGAATTATTTTTTTCTTTTCAAAATTATCAACTAAATATTCCTTAATAAAACACTGCAGCATGAAAAGAGTACACTGGGTGTTTTTTTAAAACTCTGAAAAGTTAGTCATATCCCTGAAAAGTTTTAGATGTCCTTACATCAATTCTCAAAGGAAAAGTAATGATTTAATGCCAGATACATGTGAATGAAATGTAGGGGTCTAGGTTATTCATCTAAAATAATCAAAGTTAAATAGACAAACAAAACAGAAACAGACTTATAGAAACAGAGATCAAACTGATGTTTGCCAAAGGGGAGGGGCTTAGTGGAAAAGGTGACTGGATTGAGGAACGCAAATTGGTAGTCACAGAATAGTCATGGAGATGCAAAGTGCAGCGTAGGGAGCCTGGTCAATGATGTTGTACGGTTGTCCCTCACCATGTCGCAGGTCACTTTTTGCAGTTTCACTGTATTGCGGATTTTTAAATTGTATACATATAATTTTGTATAGTGGATTTTTTGCTATCTCACAGGATTTTGTGGTATATAGGTGTTTTTATATACTTATTATTTTAATTACTTTTTGCAGTAAAGTAAGTATTTTCTAGCCTAAAATTTGAAAACAACATAAAAAATGCTAATTAAAACATATTAGTATTCACTGGTGAATTTTATATGTTGTTATCATTATGTAGGTTTAAGAATATAGAAAGTGTTTAAGAGCATAGGAAGTGTTTGTAAGAGTGTAAGAAAAGTTAGGAACAGTGTGGGAAAGGTTTATAAAACCTTAAAATATATATAAATAATAAAATAAATATAAGGTCCTACTTTGCGGATTTTCACCTATCGCATGGGGTTCTGGAACCTGACTCCCAAGATAGATGAGGGACCCTGTAGTAACTCTGTACAGTGCCAAGTGAGTACTTAAAATATTAGGGGGTCATTTTATTCAATATATGATTATCTAACCACTATGCTATATTCATGAAACTAATACAAAATAATATTGAGAGTAAACTTTAATTGAAAATTAAAAAAAAAAAGAAAATAATTATGCTTAGATTTAAGAGTTGAGCTTTCTCTGCTGTTGAGGTTTCTGGAAGTAGCATTTTTCAGCTGTTCAATTAGCTCCGTCATGTTTCAGCAAACAGATAAAGAGAGTATATATCACTCATACTATCATAATACATGCCCCTAGCTAGTCTCTATTATTCATACATGAAGAAGTATCAGCAGCTAAAATCACAGTTTGAACATACACTATACATATATATGTTCACAGATATATAATTTAGACAGTATTTTTTAATACATACACAAGATACAGTCAAAATAATGAGCAGCCATCAAAAATCTTAGCCTAGAGAGATTGCATTCTATCTTGATCCTCTGCAGAGGGATTTTCCCCAGCATCAGAAACGAAGCTCTTATGATCTATTCTGTGTTTGTACCAACCAGACAAACTTACCTAGATCCTGAGTCATAACAAAGTTTTATATTGAATTAGGAGGAAATCCCAACAGTTCCTCTAAAGACAGTACTGGCTTTTAATCAATGGCAAAATTATTAAAATTTTCAGCAAAAGAAAAGCTCAGGTAGATACAAAAATATACTAAAAGAGCTCTATCTCCAAGGAATTAGAACCAAAGATGCTGTGAAAGGGTTCAGTGGAGAATAACCACCTGAGTCCACGGATGAGAATCAATAGCTACTCTAGGTCAGCAACAGCAACACAGATGTGGGAAGCTTGCGGGAAGTCTCCTCAGTTTCCTTAATTAACAAGATACATAGATGAACCGATTGACATTTCTTTCACAAATCACAGGGTTCCCATTTTCTATCTTAAATTTGTAAAACAGATTTAAAATTTATCATTCCAAATTAACTCATCATATTAATAATTTATAGTATTTTCAAAAACATAAGTAAGAGTAATTTTAAACTGAATGTATAAAGATATTGTTTTCTTATTCCTTAGAATAAGAAAGTGAAAGGGACTTTGTAGATAAAAATCAAATAACAATATATTATGAGGCTTTGCAATCTTATGAACTATGGATCTGAATTCTGATGGCCTCTGAACTTAGCACAAAATGGTCTACCATCAGGTTAATTCTTCTTAATATCAACACTTTAGCATAAAATCTCATGTATTTTGGACCCTAATCCACTCTACACATGTTTGTTTTAAAATAAAAGTAATGGATTCTCCAATCTGGAGTCAAGTTGGCACTCCAGAACGATTCAAGAAAAACACAAAGGTATGTGTATCATTTAGAGTATCCCATATCACCTCCCATATTGACAAATGTGTGTAATATTTGTCTTGGTGTAAAGAAAGTGACAATGCTGTTTTAAACTGATAATATAGACAGAAACATACTATCAATATGAATCATACAGCAACACAGCAGAACCAAAAGCTATGATATATAGAAACCACTTCTTTTGTTCACATAAACTGTAGCTATATGTACGGTGTATTTTCTACCTAAATCATTCATTTCAGCCTTTGGAAAATACACTGTTCAGTTCTGTTCTGTAGTGACCCAATTACTGTGCATAAATATGACCAGAAACAGATCCTTTATAAGTAACAGAATTGAGCAGTTACAGTGACATTAGACAACATAGTCACTTGAGATCACTCGATCTAAAAAAATCCTAACAATATATTTTGTGGTGTTTGAGCTTGAAGATCATTGTCCAAACTGCTAATATATCCATAGAAATCCAAATTAGAGTAAAAAGGAAAGAAAATATAATTTAATATAATGCCATGGAATTGAATATTTACCAACAAAAGACAGAAAATAGACATGTAAATTAATATCTTTTCTTTGGATTTTTGTTGAGTAATATTTTTAAGGCACATATCATTATAAAAACTCAGAAAATACCCAAATAACAGATTACCCTCAAAAAATTCACAGCTTAGGCACTAGCTTCTGTATAATAAAATTCTACATTTATACCATGAGACCACATTGAAATGTTTACCTATATAAATGCAAACTTTCTTATAAGGAGAGAAAAAGGAAGATGCTGCTAAACTATGATAGCAGTTGATACTCCATATGAAGTAGTTGTGATCATATCCACAGTGGAAATAGAGTAAATGTTCATATGCTAATGCACTTGTGTTGGAACACTAGCACATCCAAGGTATCTGAAAATTATCAAGCTAGGGGCTATTTTAATTTCTCCTGTGTTTAGTCACTCCTGGACAGTAGCATGTGGATACATATTACATTTTCAAGAGAAAGCAAAAAGTAAAAATGAGTGCCCACTACCTGTCAGACACAATCACATACCTCCATATTATGAATTTGCCCTACAATGACACTATCATCATTTTTGAGATGAGCTTTTGATTCAGATAGAGAGGTCAAATCCTTCATCCAAGCCCCATCAGCAAGCAAATGGCTCAGGCAGAAGGTGAACCAGACTTAAAACGTAAAGGATTTCCATTCTACTTCACTAGGTATTGCCCATCTTTTCCCCAATGCTGTCCCTTCCCCTCCAAAGAAAACACAGAAATTCCTTCAGGATAAACCTATTGTTTTCTATCTAAAGGGTGACAAATTTATCTGAAATTTCTCTTGAATTCCATCCAATTTGTGATTCAACCATACGGACAGAATACAGACTATGGCAAGTCATTGAAGCTCTCTCAAGCAGTTGCTTCAGGAGCTTGCATTCATTAAAATCACATAGAGGATTCATTTAAGATACATATTTCCAAGGCCCAATTCAGATCTTCAATAAGGAGTTTCTGGTGGTAGGCACAGGCATGTGCATTTTTAACAAATGCATCAGTGTTTCTTTATGCAGTGTAAAAAATCCCTGCTCTAGCCAGGAGAGAGAGTCTAATCCCAAATCAATCCCAAATGGTTAATCCCAAATGGGCAACTGGCAGCAATATCCTGCATAAATTCTAGTGTCAGACTCCATCTCTCCAAATAGTTAAACTCTACTTGAAGGCATGTTCCTGGAGTTAACTGTCCTCTAGAGGGTGGGGGTCAGGAGAATCATCAATAAGGCTTTCTTTCCAGTTCTCTTCAGATTAAAACTAAATTTAAAATTTCTAATCACAGAATTAAAATATCAAGCCATATACAGCTTTGTAAAATTATCAGGTAAACTTATCACTGCAGTCCTATACTTAGTGAACTATGAATATAAAAATAAAATAAAACATAACTAAATAGATGGACAAACATCTAACAAAGGTCAATTTCTTTGCCTTCTAGAAAAGAATTGTAAAAAAAAATGAATTCCTTGGAATTTTCAAAACAGGAATTTTGTGATGTATTGAATAATTTTGTCAGCTATATTATAATGAGAATATAAAAATTAAATACATCTGAGCATTACAGATTCTAACTTTTTATGATATCAGGCAACATAGAAAGAAACTTATGAACTCTGCTATAACCCAAAGAGATGGCATAGCTCAAGTCATTCTCTACCTAAAAAATCCTGTAAGAAATAGTAGCTTCACAAAAAGACCTTGAATGGCCCCCGGTGGGTATGCCATGGAGTTGTATCCCTGCCATGCTCATGCCCGCTACAATTGTTACCGAAGGGAATGGAGGTGGATGATACAGCCTGTGCAAAAGGAGGCAGCAACCTGGGTTCTAGTTCTGTCTCCTACTCTGTCAAATGCAAACTGTGTTTCTTTTAACAGATCACTTGATTTGGCAAGAGCTTGGTAATAATAAAAACATATGTGAAACTACTTAAAGAGTATAAAGTTTTGTTTTTTTTCATTTCTTTAACCCTAAGTGATCTAACTAGGAAGATTGAATTAATCATATTGATACTTTTGAGAAAAGATACAAAAGAAAATCAGAAGGGTAAATAATTTCTCTAAAATAAAAACACCCCTTAGGGCTCTGGCTGGTTGGCTCAGTGGTAGAGTGTCGGCCCAGCGTGTGGAAGTCCCGAGTTTAATTCCTCGCCAGGGCACACAGGAGAAGTGCCCATCTGCTTCTCCACCCTTCCCCCTCTCCTTTCTCTCTCTCTCTCTCTTCCTCTCCCACAGCCAAGGCTCCATAGGAGCAAAGTAGACCCAGGTGCTGAGGACGGCTCCATGGCCCCTGCCTCAGGTGCTATAATGGCTCTGGTTGCTACGGAGCAATGACCCAGATGGGCAGAGCATCGCACCCCTAGTGGACATGTCGGGTGGATCCTGGTCTGGCACATGCAGGAGTCTTTCTGCCTCCCTGCTTCTCACTTCAGAAAAATGCAATAAGTAAATAAATAAATAAATAAATAAATAAATAAATGTAAAATAAAAGAAAAATATTTCTTAAAGATATATGTAATAAAAGGTTGAATAATATTATAGGCACAGTATTTAATGAATGAATATCCAAAATGTGTTGCTAAGAATACAAAATGAAAATAAGACATTGTTTTAATCTTCGTAAAATTTTCAAATACAATATTATCAGTAAAGGTAGACTTCTGCTTCTCCTTGTGAATAATCATATTTATCCATTTACATCCAACTTTACCACTGAATACATTGGAATTAGCTAAGTAATTGGTTGCACATTTTAAAAAATCTTAATTATTTGAAAGATACCTGAAAAATAATTTAAAACAATGGAAAATTAGCAGGAAATGTGTATAATTTATGAAGTATTATCTTAAAAAGTAGGCCAGAAACAATTCTAAAATTTTCACTTCTTAAAAAATGTAGGTACCGGCCCTGGCCGGTTGGCTCAGCGGTAGAGCGTTGGCCTGGAGTGCGGGGGACCCAGGTTCGATTCCCAGCCAGGGCACATAGGAGAAGTGCCCATTTGCTTCTCCACCCCCCCTCCTTCCTCTCTGTCTCTCTCTTCCCCTCCCGCAGCCAAGGCTCCATTGGAGCAAAGTTGGCCCGGGTGCTAGGGATGGCTCCTTGGCCTCTGCCCCAGGCGCTAGAGTGGCTCTGGTCATGGCAGAGCGATGCCCCGGAGGGGCAGAGCATCGCCCCCTGGTGGGCAGAGCGTCGCCCCTGGTGGGCGTGCCGGGTGGATCCCGGTCGGGTGCATGCGGGAGTCTGTCTGACTGTCTCTCCCCGTTTCCAGCTTCAGAAAAAAAAAAATGTAGGTACCACCTGACCAGGCAGTGGCGCAGTGGATAGAGCGTCAGACTGGGATGCGGAAGACCCAGGTTCGAGACCCCGAGGTTGTCAGCTTGAGTGCAGGCTCATCTGGTTTGAATAAAGCTCACCAGCTTGGACCCAAGGTCACTGGCTCTAGCAAGGGGTTACTCGGTCTGCTGAAGGCCCATGGTCAAGGCACATATGAGAAAGCAATCAATGAACAACTAAGGTGTCGCAATGCACAACAAAAAACTAATGATTGATGCTTCTCATCTCTCCGTTCCTGTCTGTCTGTCCCTATCTATCTCTCACTCTGACTCTCTCTCTGTCTCTGTAAAAAAAAAAAAATGTAGGTACCAAAATATGTCCCCTGGCATTAAGAAATGTGTTTATATATTCAGTATCATGTACAAACCTACTTTTCCTCTAATTGAGAGAGAAATTAGGAGTAGTCTAAAACAGTCTTTCAGCATTTTAATAAAGACCAACACTTTAGGGAGCCAGGAACTGTCCAAACCAATAGTCCCCAACCCCTGGGCCATGGACTGGTACCGGTCCATGGGCCATTTGGTACTGGTCTGCAGAGAAAGAATAAATAACTTACATTATTTCCATTTTATTTATATTTAAGTCTGAACGATGTTTTATTTTTTAAAAATGACCAGATTCCCTCTGTTACATCCGTCTAAGACTCACTCCTGACGCTTGTCTCAGTCATGTGATACATTGCCGCTAAAATTAAACCCATAAACTAACAAATGAGTGAAAAACAAAATTCCATCAAAAGTTTTTTTGCGAAGTGGAAAAGGGCCAGTGAGGAGACAGAAGAAGAACCTATAACCTCAAAGAAAAAGAAGGCTTCATTTAACAGACAATACCAGGAGTCCTACTTGAAGTATGGATTTATCACAACTGGTGATTCTCACGCACCAAGGCCGCTCTGCATAATATTTGGTGACCGGCTAAGCAATGAGGTAATGAAGCTTCAAAACTGCTTCGCCACTTGGAGACCAAGCACCCTATTTTAAAAGACAAGCCTTCTGAGTATTTCAAAAGAAAAAAGCAAGAATAAGGACAGAAATAATTACTGGTGGCCACTACATCAATAAATGCAAGTGCACTGAGAGCATCATACTTGGTGGCTAATCTTATTGCTAAGGCTAAGAAGCCATTCACCATTGGTGAAGAATTGATCCTTCCAGCCACTAAAGACTTTTGTCGTGAACTTCTAGGAGAGGCTGCGGTTAAAAAGATAGCACAGATGCTGCTTTTGGCTACCACCGTCACATGGCACATTGAGGAAATAGCAGAGGACATTGAATCACAATTGTTGAAAAGGATTAATAAATCACCGTGGTATGCTCTCCAGGTTGACGAATCTACAGATATTGACAACAAGGCAATGCTAATTGTTTACATGCGTTATCTTTATCAAGAGGATGTGCATGAGGATATGTTATGTGCACTATCATTGCCAACCAAAACCACAGCTGTAGAACTATTTAAATCGCTGGATGACTATATATCAGGAAAACTGAAATGGTCTTTTTGTGTCGGCATATGCACAAATGGAGCTGCTGCCATGACTGGAAGGATGTCTGGTTTAACTACTCGGATTAAGGAGGTTGCACCTGAGTGCGAGTCTACACGTTGTATCATTCACAGGGAAATGCTGGCTAGCCGAAATATACCACAGGAACTTAACAGCATATTGAATGATGTCATTAGAGTTATTAACCACATCAAAGCACACGCCCTTCACTCGTGCCTGTTCGAGCAGCTTTGTGAGGAAATGAATGCAGAGCACAGACACCTTCTCTTATACACAGAAATAAGATGGTTATCCCGAGGGAGGTCCCTGGCCAGAGTGTTTGAATTACGAGAGCGACTGCAGAGATTTCTCTCAGAAAAAAAGTCACTGCTAGCAGCACATTTCAGTGATGAGAAATGGGTCGCAAAACTCGCTTACTTGTGCGACATATTTAACCTCCTCAATGAACTCAATCTGTCACTTCAGGGGAAAATGACAACTATCTTCAAGTTGGCAGATAAAGTAGCTTCATTTAAAGCCAAACTGGATTTGTGGGGACAACGCGTGAACAGGGGTATATTTGACGTGTTTCAAACATTCGCGGGAATTTTGGAAGAGACTGAGCCCAAGCCTTCATTGACCCAGCTGGTGCACGATCACCTGTGTTTGCTTTTAAAAGAGTTTGAACACTACTTCCCAACCACAAAAGACCCACAAATTGCCAAGGAATGGATCCACAATCCATTTGTCAATAAACCAGGTGAATCCAGCGTGTCTATGCAAGAAGAGGATCAACTATTGGAGATCGCAAATGACGGCAGCCTTAAAAATATGTTGGAGACTACAACTCTGCTGGCGTTCTGGATTAAAGTCATGGCAGAATACCCCGAGATCGCCACAAAAGCACTGAAAACCCTGTTGCCATTTCCGACATCCTATTTGTGTGAAGCGGGATTTTCTGCAGTGACAGCAACCAAAACAAAATTACGGAATAGTCTGGACATAAGCAACACACTTTGGGTGTCATTGTCTCCCATTACCCCTAGATGGGACCATCTCGTTGCAGAAAAACAAGCTCAGGGCTCCTGCTGATTTAGCGTTATAGTTGTTGAGAGATAGGCTACTATCTCTCATTCTTTATAAACATTATAATAAATAACCCTTAACTTACAATACTCATAACAATGGTGAGTTTTATTTTTCATGCACTTTATATTTGTTTTTGTGTTGTATCTTATTTTTAAGGCATGTTTAAATGTCACCATAGCGAATGGAAAGTGTTTGGAGGCAGAGAGGATGTTACTCATGTTATGTTGTTGGTGCAATGCTAAGAGGACGCTTCTAATAAAGTTGCATACGAGTACACAGTGGATTCATGTTTATTTTTATTGTTGTAGGTTCATGATTGGTAGCGAGCCTGAACCTATCATATTACATATTGATGTCAGACATGAAACATCAGAATAACAAATTTAAATACAGCCTGAATAATGAGGACATGCTCATTCCTCCTTTAACTTAGCCCAATAAATATCATAAGTTCGACAATTACATTTAAAAATACCACAGTTTTTACGCCGGTCACATAATTTTATTTTGTGCATTTATCCATCCCACCCTAAAGGCCGGTCCGTGAAAATATTTTCTGACATTAAACCGGTCTGTGGCCCCAAAAAAGTTGGGGACCACTGGCCTAAACTCTTTAAGTGATCTTGTTTCATTTCTCAACAATCTTTAGGCAATACCATTATTATCGCCACTTTACAGGTGAGGAATCAAAGAATTAGGAAAATAAGTAACCTTGCCCAAAGCCATACAAGCATGAAATGAGAGTTAAAATGTAAATACAGCTTAAACTGTATTTTCCTCCTAATTACCTTATTTTCCTCTCTCATGATGTTTTGAGAGAACATTACTCCTTCCCTGCACGTAACTATAACTCCGTATATGGTTACTCTGATCAGGTATTTTGTTTTTTGAGGTGTTCCAACAGAATGGAGAAATTCTGCCACAAGCCTTCCCAGCTTTCTATGTCACCACCAATTCATCCCGACCCAATTCACCAAGATAAATAATCTCAGGGGGCACAGGGCATGTTTGCATGATGTGGAGCTTCTCAGAGCTGTTACAGTCAAGACGTATATAGAAAGATGGCTCCAGGAGTTGAAACTGGGGACAAGACGGGGGGTAGGGGTAGGTTACTATGGTTCTCCATGAATGTGAAAAGGGAAAGCATCAGGTCTGCCACTATGCTGTTTGTTCCCTGAGATGCATTGCCATCACTGAAAGAAAAAAAAATTATTTTCTCTAGAAAACCATGAGTATTACATGTAAATCATTCACATACTGTTTAAGAGACTTGCATATTGATAAGCCCAAGGTTCCCCCCTTTTTTCCCCATTTCTACAATGCCTCTCTGGTCATGGGTTAAACTCCATCATACACATACAGCCATTTGGCAATATTTCAGTGCTAATTCTAAACAAGAATAACTCATATCTCCTATGCAAAGTCATGTCCTGTGATGGAGAACATACATTTGGGGATGAGTCACCCTGACCAAATGGGTAAAAAGGCAGCTTTTTATTGGTGATGTCTTATCATTTTATAGAGCAATTGATCTAAATATATTCATGTGAAATTGTTTGAAGAGGAGAAATGTATTATATACTCAATATATCTGTTGCATAGCGAGGTCTTACCATTTCCTTCCTGCCATACTCTAGCAACATTTGGCAAAAGAGAGTAAAATAAAGTCACACCTTGGAGTGTATGAGCACAGTTGGGACAGTGTGAAAAAGTACATCGAGTGCTTTTATCCATAAGCTAAACCCCAGAGAAGTTCTTACTAAAATTTTAATTCCAAACTCATCCTGTAAAGGAGGCAGCTAGTTTGTTTCCCACCCCAACCTCTCTATTTAATGCCAGAATTAAAGCATGGCTGCCCCTGTGGTAGCTAGTTAAACAGGTATGAGCAAAGCAAACTGTGGGTCAGATATAGAAGGTCACCAGGGCAGAAAGCCCCAGGCCCCTAACAATGGACAAAACTGAGAAAACAAGGATCTCTCCCTTGGGTAACCTTTCTTCTCCTAGCATATCACTTGTCATGCAGTTCAGACTCTCCCCTGACCTTTCCTCCTCTGGCATATCACTAGTCATGTGGTAGACCCCCTTAAAGTAGGAACAAAGGGTCCAAGAGTAACCTTATATGACTCCCTTGTGGGTCCTTGCATGACCACTCTCTTAAGCATTAACCCCTAGGGATAGACCTCAGTTGTGTTTTAGCTCCAGATCCAGAGAAGGAGCAAAACCAGATAAGCAATGCCATGGCTCACCTCAGGACCAGATGCAATGACTGCTCCTAGCACCAACCAATCAGTGGAACCATGACTTCGAGGCACATACCTGGAAAGCTGATGAATATTCATTCCATTGAGATTTTCCTCTAGGACCACCCCTGAAATCCCTGCCTTTAGAGAGCAGAGAAAAGCCTTCAAGACTAAGAACCCATTGAGGTTCCCTCTCCTTCTTTCTGTCTCCCTCCCCTAGAGCACGGGGGCATCTTTCACCATCCCCTTCCCTCAGGCATGTTTCCTTTCCTCTCTAATGCCTAGGACCCTTTCACAGCCAACATACCCACTGGACCTCCATTAGCAATGGCTCCAAGAACATTCCACATTGCTTGCATCTGTGGTGTGAAATACCTTTAGTTTCTGCTTTTAAGTCAAGTGTTCACCAGTCTACCAGCATAAAATTGTTTGAGTGGTTCACTCATTTATTAAATAAATATTTGAGTATCTTCTTGCACTGGGCTAGATGCTGAGAATACAAGAGTGTGCAAGATATACCTGGTTCTGTTGCTCATAAAGTCTACCTTACCAGGGTAGACAGAAAATCAACCAAGTAATTAAAGTGGAAACACAGATATACTTCATTTGCTCATTGTTGACTATATTTATTTTGACTGGAAAGAAAAGAGAGAAAGAAGAGAAGGAAGAAGAGTTGGCAGAGGAGAAAAGAGAGAGAGAATAATGTTAAAAGTTTAAATTCTGCCCAACATTCCTCTTGATAGCACATCCAGAGATCCTGATCCAGAAAATGAGAAATCTCAGTTACAACCTGCCATGTATAATGTGAAGATCTCACCGCAGAATAATCTGAGTGTTTTGAAGGTTTGACCATTAAACACAAGTCAGTGCCCTTATCTTATTTTCAACTGAATTAATAGCACTCTAAAAGACAAATAGATTGTGCTGTTAAAGACAATAAATCAGCATATTCTCTAATGTGGTAACTTCCTATAGCAATTTTTAAAGGTAACTTTTACCTTGTGGGAATCCTGTTTACTGAAGTTTATAAGCTCTGTCTCTACCCCATGATAGTGTGTTTTAAGGTGGAAAAAAGTTACAGGCACATTTTTCCCCTGTTTGATTTCATAGGTCACAATATATATAAGTGAACTGAAGTGGAGTGGAGTGGGTAAGGGGAGGATCATGTTTTTGCCAAACACTATGAGTTCATTCTCTTTTCTTTTAGTTATACCTGTTGAGTCTTATTGATATCTGTAGTTTGCAAAGCAATTTGAGAACATTAAAGCATTTACCATTAGGACAGGATCATTTCTTGTTATATTTAATCCAGTGTAATCCTTCTTGATACAAATGAGAAGGATCTACAACAAACAAAAGAAAAAGGAACAGAAAGAACAGGTGAGGATAGAAGAGGAGATGAGAAGTAAGGAGAGGAGGAGAGGAAAGGAGAGGAGAGGAGAGGAGAGGAGAGGAGAGGAGAGGAGAGGAGAGGAGAGGAGAGGAGAGGAGAGGAGAGGAGAGGAGAGGAGAGGAGAGGAGAGGAGAGGAGAGGAGAGGAGAGGAGAGGAGAGGAGAGGAGAGGAGGGAGGAAGTTAGGAAAGAAGAAAAGAGAGAGAGAAAGAAAGAGAAATAAATGACAGAATGAACAAATGGGACAATATCAAACTAAAAAATTTTTGCACAGCAAAAGACACCATTAACAAAATAAAAAGACAACTCACACAATGGGAGAACATATTTTCCAATATGTCTGATAAGGGTTAATAACCAAAATTTATAAAGAACTTCTAAAACTCAACACCAGGAAGGTAATTAATCCAAATAAAAACTGGGTAAAACAATTGAATAGACACTTCTCCAAAAAGGACATACAAATGGCCAAGAAGCATATAAAAAAATGTTCAATGTCACTAATCATCAGAGAAATGCAAATTAAAACCACAATGAGATGTCACCTCACACCCATCAGAACTGCTCTAGTTAACAAAAAAACACACAATAAGTGCTGGCAAGGGTGTGGAGAAAAGGGAACCCTCCTACACTGCTGGTGGGAATGCAGACTGGTGCAGTCACTGTGGAGAACAGTATGGAGTATTCTCAAAAAATTAAAAATGGAACTGCCCTTTGACCCAGCTATCTCACTTTTAGGAATTTATTCTAAGAATACCAAATCACTGATTTAAAAGAAGGTATGCACTCCCGTGTTTATTGCAGCATTGTTTACAATAGCCAAGATCTGGAAACACCTCAAGTGTTCGTCAGTGAACAAGTGGATTAAAAAGCTGTGCACATATACACAATGTAATACTACGTGGCCATGCAAAAGAAGGAAATCTTACCCTTTGTGATGGCATGGATGGACCTGGAGATTATTATGGTAAGTGAAATAAACCAGGCATAGAAAGACAAATATCATCTGATCTCACTTATATGTGGAATCTAATGAACAAAGTGAAGTGAGGAATGGAATAGAGGCAGAGTTGGTGTCACAGAGATTAGAGAGATAGGTGTCAAAGGGAAGGGGGGAAAGGAGACGGGATCAGAGAAGGTGAAGGGATTAGTGAAATTATATATACATAACACATAAATACAGATTACAGGACAGCAAATACCAAAGGGAAAGAGGAGGGAGTTGGGGGGCAAAGGGGCTATAAAAAGGGGTACGGGGTGGGAGGTGAGGATATTATATTGAGTGAAACACTTGAATGCAAGAAAACAAAATAAATTAAAATTAATAAAAATTAAAAAAATAAAATCAAGCTAACTAAGAAAGAAGAAAGAAAGAAAGAAAGAAAGAAAGAAAGAAAGAAAGAAAGAAAGAAAGAAAGAAAGAAAGAAAGAAAGGAGGGAGGGAGGGAGGGAGGGAGGAAGGAAGGAGAAAGAAGAGTAGGAGAAAAAGAGAGGGAGGGGGGAGAAAGAAAGGGAAGGAGAGAGGGAGGGAAAGATGAAAAAGAAAGAAGAAAGAAAGAAAGAAAGAAAGAAAGAAAGAAAGAAAGAAAGAAAGAAAGAAAGAAAGAAAGAAAGAAAGAAATAGAAAGAAAGGGAGAGAGAAAGGGAGAGAGAAAGAAGAAGAAAAGAAAGAGAGAAAATGGAGGAAGGAGAGAGAGAAGGAGGGAAGGAGGGAGGGAGGGAGAAAAATAAAACCCATTTTCAGTGGTCAGTGTCTTCACTCTTCATTTCTGTCGGTAGACTCTCAGGATAAGACTTTTGACTATTTTCTTCAAGTTTGTTTCCTCATTAGGCATTGCCCGGAAGCTTGCTCAAATGAACTGGATTTAGGAAGAGACTCTGAATGAACAATTTCCATGTAAGGAAGCAGAATCAAAGTATAAAACGAGAGTCATTTTCTGCATAATTCAAGGATAAAAGCTCATTTTTATCTCTACAACCTCCTTGGAGTGGGGGAGAGGCAGTAAATTATCTAGATAACTGCATTATTTCTTTAACTTGTTACATCTTCATACTCAACTACAGATTTTCTTCTCTTCTTTTTCCAAATAGTTTAGCTTTAAACTTAATTTACTTAAATAACAAAGCCTAATGAAAGCATTATCATTCAGACAAAGACTTGATGACTCAGAAGTCTGTTTTCTTTATGCAAAATGATAGCAGTTACCTTTGTTACTGTTGCATTACAATATTACTTAATTGATATTGAAAAACATGCAAGGCCCATGCTACCTTCCCATAAACTGAAGTAGAAAATGTTGAAATGGAGAACAAGAATGCATAAGTAAAATATGAAAAGTTTGTCATGTTCTATTAGGGTTTTTTAGTTTAGCATCTTATTATATTAGTATTTGTTTTCACTAATATGATATGAAAATTGCTGAAATGATTGCTTGGTAATATCTTGCTAGGCGACATAAATTCTAAGATTCTAATATAAGATGATAGAAAATTTTTAATATTATAAAAAGTTTCTAATGTGATATGAAGGCCTATTAGCAAAAAAAAATTGTTTAAGTTACTTTGGTGTAATTTCTTACAAATATTTTCTTTATAGGAACCAGGTAGTAACAAAGAAGAAGAAATTGCGTATGAAGACACTATTGTTGGGTTCTATACATAAATGAGAAATATTTCTCTCAGGAATTTTATTTTCCATTCTAAACAGTTATGAGTATTGATTAGCTGAGTTGAATTTTGTTGGGGAGGGTATTAAATTCAGAAGTTAGATGCATTGATTTAGTTTTTAGTTTCTTTTATTTTCTAAGAAAAGCCACTACCAGTAATATTTCTCTTCATAATTTGCTTTTGTACTCAAGTTAACATTAATTGCTAAACAATACAGCTTGATATTTATTATATGGTAATAAATGTAGGGGGTTGCTTAAGTTAAAGGAATAGTTTTTTAGTGCTTACTGAAAAACATGTTTAATTTATTGCCCTTCTTAAATGTGACATATCTTTCAGTAGTCTGTATTATTAAATAGTTTGGAGTTAAACCTAAAGCTCAGTTTCATCTAAGTGTAAGGACGTTACTTTGGGGTAGCAGAAGTAATGTGCTTAATGTAACTTTGAAGTCAATGTAGACTTCTTTATCAAAACTTGTGTTTTAACCTGACCAGGTGGTGGCACAGTGGATAGAGTGTCGAACTGGGATGCGAAGGACCCAGGTTCGAGACCCCGGGCTCTCCAGCTTGAGTGTGGGCTCATCTGGTTTGAGCAAGGCTAACCAGCTTGGACCCAAGGTCGCTGGCTCGAGCAGGGGTTTACTCGGTCTGCTGTAGCCCCTCGGTCAAAGCATATATGGGGGGGCAGTCAATGAACAGCTAAGGTGTCACAACAGGGAGCTGATGATTGTTGTTTCTCATCTCTCTCTGTTCCTGTCTGTCTGACCCTATCTCTCCCTCTCTCTGACTCTCTCTCTCTCTCTCTGAAACAAACAAACTATTAAAAAAAACTTGTGTTTTATGTTGCAGAAATTTGGCATAAGAATCAAGTTGAGAGCTGAAAGAAATGTTGGAAGAATAAAATAATTGATTGTCAAAGTTGTTATTTACTCCTTTAAAATACTGATTTTATCACTGTAAGATTCCCTGAAATATTATATTTGAATAAAGACTGCACATTTTAATATGTATCTTAGTGTAACATTTTATACACTGAAGCACTCTTTTTCTTCACAGATGACATTATCAACGGTTTACAAAATGAGTATGATTGCTTGAAGGGCTTGGCATAGAAAATCTAGTCCTAACATATATTAGCATTATGAAAAACATAAATTTATCTCAATTGGCTCTTAATGTTAGCTAAAAAGGGAAACCATTTAAAATTAGCTGCTGGACACAAGAATTATCTTAGTTTAAATTAGAATATGTTTTATAAAATAGACTAAGTGATAAAATTGACTTTTGGATAAGGCATATTTTTTAAATACAATATATTTTAACTAAATGTAGTATGGATCGCGTTTGGTGGAACCAGATTATTCCCATCTCTTTCTCTGGAACCAGATTATTCCCATCTCTTTCTCATTTCCTACAACTCCAAGGGCTCAAGTCCATATCCAATTCTTAAAAAATGATTTAGGCTAAGAGCCATTCTAAACTTAATTTCTACAGGGCCATTTGGAGTTCTGTAGTAAATCAATAAAACAAATTAGCTAAAAAATAATACCTGAGTTAATCATGGAAATATTTAAAATGATAAGACTTGAATTAAAGTTTCTCTAAATGCTGAGGAACCTTACTAATTAGCATACCTGTTCCAATTGGAGTATCTAGGTCTTGTAATCAAGTTTTCTATCATCTGAGGTAAAGAAAATCAGGTGGGAGAAGTTTCTGACACTAGCAATAAGAATTGGAACTTTGTGATTCATTTCCAAAATACTTTATGGTCAAAAGATTAGATTTATATTGAAACAGGAAATTCAAAATTCCTCATAAAAAAAAAAAGACAATGACTAGAACCACAGCTCCACTGTCTATTTTCCATAACGAATGAGTTTTCCTATATTTCTATATTTCTCGGGTTTTTTCAATGCTGGGAACTTGATATTTATCTATGCTCTAATTGATCAAGGTAACATGATCATGATAAAGTTAGACTTTACCATAAACAACTTTTCTAATGTTTTCACTAAATTTCTTTAAATTGCCAGAATGGTGAAGATGTAGTGTGTCACTAAGGCCCTTGTCTTTATTACTGTCTAGTAGTGGTCAAAGCTGTGAAACGTACATGCTGTATTATCTGTTGCAGTGAGAATACTGCCAGCCCCAAATCAACTGCCTTTCTCTCCCTCAAAGCCCCAAGAATGCTGCCCACACCACCCCCCATAAATTAGCAGTGTTGAGGATACTTGCCCACATTCTATAGATTACTTTCAGGAAAAGTTCCAGCATCCGTAATACATTGGGGGCATCTTTCTAGTTGAAGATTTATATATATTTTTTATTGATGAGTTATGAATATTGACACAGGAGATATTCATTGTTTATTGAAGGCTTGTTTACATAAAAGATCTTCACATGCTACCCCCTATGTCTAGAGGTCCTAAACCAGTGTCAGGGAGCTGTCTGGGTATTTTTTCCCACGTATTGCACTGCCATTCTACCAACAATAGAGGCCCATTAACGTTTGGCCCTTCAAGTTACAGCAGCCCAAGCCTCAGTGGCAGGACGTCTGCCCAATATGTAAAATAACAGAATGAATGGATTCCTTGGAAACAATGATAACAAGACCTGGCTGAGCTAACTGTGACAGCATGTGGTAATTTTCCAGCCCGCTGGCCCTGTAAAGGAAACTGGAACACAAAGCGGAGACTGCGGGGCGGGCCCGCCTGAATAGCTGCGAACAAGTGCAGAATATCTGATGATGTCATACGCACAGTTTGACAGATGGGGCTGGACAGTTTTCCCTCCTTCAAATGTGTTCTTAACTATTTGTATTCCATCAGCTTCTCACTTGGGAAGTTCAATCCTGTAATCACCTGCTTGAAAGACTAAACAAACCTGAACTGTCATGTGGCTGATTCAAGTACCACTAGTTTTATGAAGAAAAATGATATCCATTCTTAGTGGCTGAATGCTGAGGGGAGCACTGGGGAGAGTGGGGGCCACTGTGGATTAATGCATCATCTCTGCTTTCAGCTGTGGGCCAGGTTTTGAGTCTAGCTCTGACTGAATCCTGCCAAACACTTTGAATAGCATAATGAAGTATTGTTATTGCCTCAGTCTAGTCATTATAGCAGGGAAACAGACATCTAAAGTTATCAAAACTGATTACTAGCTGAGCTTTTGAGTCTATAAAATAAACACATTAAAAGCGGGCTTTTTTTTTTTTTTTTTTTTTTTTAGTCTTACGGGTGTTTTCTCAAGGTTGGATGTTTTTGTGTTTATAGCACTCTGTGTCACTATATATAAGTTGGGGTGAGGGTATATCTGTAGACGGTGCTTTCCCAAAACATGTTGACATGTAGATCTGCATTTGTGTGTTTGTGTTTAAGTTGGTGCATGGGAGACAGAGAAAATGAAGATTGACAACATTTATAAAAATCAGACACAACTCAATTAAAATTCACTGAAAATAGTAAATGAAGCAGCATACTTGGTTTAATTGTAACGACACAAGTCTGTCTTTCTCCTCCCTTCAAATAAATACTTGCTTTGGATCTCACATGTCTTCACCATTTTATTCATGTAGTTCTTTTTATTTTCTTTTTCATGGAATTTATGTAAATATATGTAGGCTACAGAATGGGTTTCAGATACAGCTTTATTCTTTAATCTTTTCATCAAATAGCCAAAAGATTCTGTTTATGAAGAAGTGATATCTGTCTCACAAAAAAGCATGGCAAACTGCCTAGCCTGTAGAAAAAAAGAATAATAGCAATAGCATGATAATAAAAATTAATGATTAGGATTTACAAAATACCTTTTCAACTAGGAAAATACCACATGTTAAACTACTCTCTTCAGAGCCTCCCAGATTACAGAAGCTGTATACAAGCTACTACTCTCTTCAGAGCCTCCCAGATTACAGAAGCTGTATACAAGCTACTACTCTCTTCAGAGCCTCCCAGATTACAGAAGCTGTATACAAGCTACTACTCTTTTCAGAGCCTCCCAGATTACAGAAGCTGTATACAAGCTATGCTAACCTTAACATCCCCTGTCTTATCCAACATAGTTGTTGGGTAGGAAAAGAAAAAGTGATAAATGCAAGCAAGGAGAATTCTCCTCATCCTTGAAGACTGGTTCTGCCCAACTCACTTCTGCTCTCATCCTTTGCTCTCACCTTTTAGATGTGAAAGGAAATACATATTCCTGATATCCTCTGCCACTGTCAGCTCACCTAGACACAGTCAGGCTATGCTTTGATCAACTTCCATGCATTTGTTTCACAATGAATAATTACTCTCCGCTATGCAAATACTCCGAGATTGTGTTACATCTTTAAAGTCAGTGTAAGAAAGTTATGTGTACAAAACACATTTGCACCAGAAGCTGCTTTTGAATAGTAGAGTTGTGGTTCACAAGTAGCCACAAACTATCCCTGGGTCGTGTCTAAGGCTGAGGCAGTGGTGGGCTTCAGCAGGTTTGCACTGGTTTGGCAGCACTGATATCTAATTTTTTGTTGAGTTCAGGCAAACCGGTTGTTAAAATGGCACTTGTAATCAGGGTTCTCTCTAAGGTGGGAGCTTGGGCAGCTGCCCAATGTGGAAATCACAAATTTACATTCCTTACTCTTTTTTAACGTTCATCTGTGCTACAGCATATTCTAAGCACCTGTAGTAATGTTCATTCTGTCCATAGTGAAAAATAATTGCAAGTGAGGACGCCAATGAAGAAGCTGTATGGAAATATCTTAAATAACAGTTTTATTGGGTTTTTTTGTCAGGTATTATTTAATATTTTTATTAATATTTTAATACTCATAATATAATCTAGTTTGTGTACCTCTTTTATTGTTCTTATTTAAGTATTAAATGTATGAAATAATAAACTACCTTTCAGTATATTGTTTTTTATACTTAAGATGGTCAATAGGGCAAAGAACCAGTTATTAAATTATTTGAATCCCACCACTAGACTAAGGGTCCAAGCGGCTGCCATAACTTATACTGAATGAGAATCTTATCATAGGGCACATAGTTTATGGAAAGAAGTTTGTCTCAGCTTCCCACCTTCATCTAACACCAAGGGCATCCCTTTATGTGTTTACCTTACATGGAGCTCCCCATCTGTTACAAAGAGACAGATTGTTTTATTAATAGCTGTGATGCTTATATCTCTACAGGAGATGGAGAAGGTAAGAAGAAAATAGGAAAAGGTGGGGATAGATAATATGAGTTTTGTACTGTTATAAGTCATATGAAACTATCCCCAAGCTGTTCTGTAAGACCTATTTCTGAGCCATCTATGTCAGCAGCCTGATGGGGTGTGGCCCTCATCAAAGGCCTAAAGATCAGAGCCAAGAAGTTCATTTGAGGAACAATGTCATACTGAGTAGGGAGGAAAAACAGAACCTTGCATTCCCATTGTTAACACAGTTAAAAGTGTGTTAACACACTGGCTTTTCCCAAATCCTCATATGACCAAAAAGCCAAACAACTGAGCTTAATCATAGTAATAATCAGCTAAAATGACAATCATGATAGTATTTTATGAAAATGACCTGGCAAGATGTATGAAAGAAATTGATAGAGAAAGTTTCCAAATGCATTTAGTACAACTTGTAAAAATATCAATAAAGATAATGTCACATTTAGACCAAGGATCATTTAGTCTAACATGCCATAGGTATTCATTCTTGGAAGGACATATTGTCATTCAGATTATACTTCCAAAAGTAATTAACTTTGCAAATATGCCTAATTCCTTAACAATGAACTATAGGTGTGCCAGTATTTATCCTACCTAAAGATTTCTTGAATCTGCTGAGAATTTAAGCTTATCATCATTGGGGTAACAAAATCTGTAAATATTTAGCTGCCTCACAAAATGGAACCTCATGTTTATATGAAGCTTATAGTTCAGTTCAATTGCGTAAATATTTGTTAAGGTTTTATCTAGTGAATGTTACCACACAATAACAACTAGAAATAGAAAGGGGAACAAGAATGCTTTAAAAAACTTACATCATTTAGAGGGCAATATCCACAGAGTGTCTGCAATGGTCATAGAATATGGGATATGCTGTGGAAGAGTATGTATAAGTCATATATAAAGACTAAAGGAATGGAGAACATCAGCATGTTTGCTGTAGAAATATTACATAATTTTTTAACTTTGAGCAAGATGTTACCCATGCATAGAGGCCTCAGCTTTCTATACTGATGCCAAATCTGGTCTTTTAGTTTTCTGCCTTCAGAAAATACCCTTTAACCCTTTTATCATTTCTGTGGCCTTTCTCTGGAATTTTTCCAGGTGTATCACTTGTTTGTTACTTTCCATTAAGCATGTTTAAGTGTAAATGGACTTTTGAATTTGGTATGCAAAAATAAGAAGAAAAAATTACTCGTATCTAAGTACAAAGTGATGTGATCCAAACACCTGAGTTAAAAAGAAATGAATAATTAAAATCAATTATTTATGTCCATTGCTCCTATAGAGAAGTTCAAGAAAAGGCTCAATTAGAAAAAGACTTGAGGATGGGGCAAGGCATGTCATGTAATTCTTATCAATTATTTAGCAAAAGCATTGGGTGGAGTGCTAAAAATCCTTCATAACACCTAATTCTGCTGTTAACTATGTAGCTGTAGTAAATGCATGTCACAGCATAAGTTTGAAAGGCTATACCAGGTTAGGGGTATAGCTGACCTACTTTTGTCATTTTCTAGGTATGATGTTTGGTACTGGTTCTTTCTGCACACCGTTTCTTTATTGGTAGAATAGGAATACTATCTGTGTCACAGAGCTGTTAGCTCAGCAACTAAAATATAATAATTTTAATAAATTCTATAATCTGCTGTTCTTAACAAAATAACTGTAAAATAATAATTTTGTGTTGGAAATTTTACAGTTTCCCTTAACTCTGAAATTCTATGTTTCTATAAAGCAGCAGATGACAAACATTATCTTTTGCTTTTTTTTTAAAGGAGTCACAACTTGTAAGACAAAAATGAGGCAGTAGGTATAACAAAAGAGAGGTGGCTCTCATTGTCCAAGACTAGTGCCCAGTTCCAGCTCTGTTCTTTATTCATTTAATGTCCCCAAGCAAGTCAGGGAATGTTTCTGAAGTCACTCACAGAAAGAAATTATTAATGCTTACCTAAATATGAAAGCCCTTTGTGTACTTCAAAGTGTTATAACATCATCAATTGTTATTATCTTACAATACTTTGGAACATGTTTTTGAACTGTCAATATCATGCCCATAACCCTCAGTCTCCCCAGGGGTTTTGTAGCATTTTTTTTTAACCTAAACAATTAATGATAAAAAGTAATAAAAATTAAAATTTTAAATATTTTATTAGGCCCTGCCAGTTGGTTCAGTGGTAGAATGGTGGCCTGGCATGTGGATGCCCTGGATTGAATTTTCGATCAGAGCACACAGGAGAAGTGACCATCTGCTTCCCCACCTCTCCCCTTCCCTCTTCTCTTTCTCTCTCTTTGTCTCCTGTAGCCATGGCTCAAATGGTATGAGCAAGTTGGCCCCAGTTGCTGAGGATGGTTCCATGGCCTCGCTTCAGGCACTAAAATAGCTTGGTTGCCGAGCAATGGAACAGTGGTTCCAGATGGGCAAAGCATTGCCTGGTAGGGGGCTTGTCCAGTGGATACCAGTCAGGGCACATGCAGGAGTCTGTCTGTCTGCCTCACCACCTCTCATTTAATTAAAAAATTATTCAAAATATTTAAATTTTAAAAAAACAAAATATCTTATGAAATTTCTTCTTTTAAGGGTTTATTTACAATTGGTATATAATTATCATATTAAACTTTATATCTAAGTCAAAGTTTGCTTTCTGAGTGTACTCATCAATGTCATTACGTATTCAAATATGTTTCTCAAACTAATGAGACTATGTCAGGAGAGATTCCATTCAATTTAGGATATTTTGTTAAAAATATTCTTGAAATCAACTCACCAAAATTCATTAAGTCCTTTCCAAAAGAAATGCATTGACATAGGAGCTGCAATAAATACAAAATGAATAAAATTAATTCACTAACATCAAGAAACTGATAAAACTGGTAAAGTATAAAACAGGTACACAAATGATTAGTAAAGAGGATAAGATAAATACTCTAAGAAAAATAAAAGCAAAGTTTTATGAGAGAATCAAAAGAGCAAAAGATATACTTTGCTTAGAGAATAATTCCCTTTGCAATCAGAAAAATTCTTTTGAGGGTGGGTCTGCCAATAACCTTCCAATTAAATATCTGAAAAGACTATAATTATATTGCCGGGTGGCCCATTTAAAGAAGTTCCACTTAATATAATGTGATTTCAACAGTAATAAGATAAAGAATACATATTTTAAGCACATAAAGATCTTTTTTAAAGAGCACAATTTTTACTTTTGAGTTGTTTAAATGGGTCATCCTACCTAATAGAATCACAATATTTTTTTTTAAGTAAGAGAAATCTGAAGAGGTGATACAAACTTCTGAGGTGAAAATGACTCATTTTCATCTGTGTTAGTGTATCCTATATGAAGTCTCATGTGTGTATTGCCCTCTGGCATTTCTGTGGGTGCATTAGCTCTTTTAGCCATTAGGGTACCATCCGGTCATGCAGACCTCCAGGGAAGGCGGCAGCTCCCCAAAAGGACCCTTTTCAGGATATTCTTTGGAGTCTAGTGGATAGGGTCTCTCACCCCTACCACTCTACCCTCCCCCAGTCTGGGCCTGGGTACCATTAGTGTATTGGAGCAGTAATTTCACTAAATTGTACCTTAGTGGGCCCTTATTATGAAAAGAAGTGTGAATGCTGCCAAAGCCCTTTCCTAACTGGCAATGGAATCACAGGTCAGAAAACATCTTTAGCAAGCATAAATTATTAGGCTCACTATAGAAGAGAGCTGACAGATGAAACAGGCATTTCCATGAATGAACAATACAGCTTCAATTCAAAGACTGCTGATTGGGTGTTCAGCCTTCCAGCATAAACAGCTATTCAAATTTTAAACTGTAACCAAGTGAATAAAGAGAAGGAATGCCACAGCCACCTCTGGTTCTTCAGAACAATTCAACAAGAGATGTGATATAAATAAAATGTCAACCTATAGGCTGAGTATTTCTTTCTCTTCCCAAGGGAGCTTCACAGCCCATGAAACAGAAGGCCACTGTTTCAGAATAGAGGCAGCTCTGGAAACCCGGAGAGCCTGGTTCCCCACTGGCTGTCCCAGAGCCTCACCAGGAGATGGGCACTGAGCACATCATCCTCCCTCTCCTCCTCCCTGTCTGTCTGAATCTCACCCAGCCTCCCCTTTTGTAATACATTATCTGTATTCATGGGGCAAGGCTATTGGTGATGAAGTCACAAACCTGTAATTATAAACCTTGTAGCAATGCAAAGCATTCTACTCATAAGAAAAGTAGACACTGTCAGTTTCTTGCTGTGATGCCACAAAGAAAAGTGCACCTCCCTGAGATAAAACTATATGTAGTTAACAAAATGAAAAGCCTTTACCTCTGTTTTTTGCCAAAAGATTCAAATCCCAGATGTTTAAAGCATCCTAGCATTTCTTGGGAAAATGTAATAGGAACCTAAGAACATCTGCCATCTTAAGTTGCATGTAAATTTCTATTTAAACTAGAAGTGTGTAACTGTGTATATCTAATAAACAGGAGACATGAGAGTGCTTAGTGCTTGCTGAGAGAGAATGCTTCACTATTTACTAATAGTGTACATTTTTAAGACACTTATTGGACACTTCCATGTTGGGCTTAAATCATGTTTCCTTTAGTTTCAGAAGGTCAGTAGAAGTCACTTTAGGTATAAGTAACAAAAGAAGTGATCCAGAATTTCCTCCCTGAAGGACCTCCGGTCTATCCCTTCTGGAAGATCTGCATGTGGAGCGTTTGGCTCCCAACCCTTGCCCATTGTGAGGTCGTTTAGGTCTTTTTTCCTACATAAAAGGATACCTGTTATCACAGAAACACTTGCCTGCCTTGTTTGTTACTGGGTTAATTTTTCAGTAGTTTCCACTGTAAGTTGGAAAGTCTTCCAATATTGATGGTATCTATCCAAAAAGCTCCCATGTCAGAGGAGAACTCTACTTTTAATGAATCAGAGCACAAAAATAGTTCTATTTACATTGAAGATCTAGTCAGAGAAAGTTAAATTGCAACATACATTTGTTTTTCAGTCTTGACATGCTTGCATCAGATAATGGATGCTCAGAAGATATCATTAAAATATCTGTTTGTGGATGATATTTCTTTACATTGATTGGGATTGCAAAAACAAAAAAAGGCCTTTCTGTTTTGAAGCCCTGCTTTCCAACTTCCTTGCCTCCTGCACTATGTTGGTAACATTGTTTTTAGAAGCTAAGAATAAAGACAATTATTTACAAATAAACAAGTTCTAAAGCTGAGAATTACTCTAAAATGTGCTATAAAAAGAGACAAATGGCTTTAAGAAGAAAATTTCACATGTATGTGATTAGTTGTGTCTTTCATAATATGGGGCCTCAGGTTGAGTTGTCATTCATTTGGTGTCCTGCCCATAACTACAGTTTAAATAAAAATCTAAGTGACACATGTGATACTAATAAAGAGTATTTCCATGACTACCATCTGGCATTACTGTGGTGGAAACACGATGTGGAAGAGACTTGTTATTACAAATACCTCTGTAAGGTGCTACTTCCAGTATGGCTATATAATAATGCTATCTAGAAACTAGAGATCTCACATAGCTTGCCACTAACTGGAAGATGCTAAACCACTATCCAGTATTGAGGTATTGGTATATAATTACTTTGATGACCAATGATTATCAATTTCTACAGTAACATTCGAAAGGATTTGGAATGGTTTAGTTCTCTATATTCTAATCCAGTGATTTTGTTTATAAACTACAGCATATGGAGAGAAAGTAACTTTTCTTATTAGTGTGCTTTATCATTTCCTTTTGCTCTAATCAGAATGAAATAAGTGCATATACATCCTGACTCAGAGTTTTCAGAAAAAACCTGTACATTATCACTAATTATCTTACCACTGACCTTCTAAGCAAAGCAATTAGGAGGTAAAATTTATAACTAGATGTTACCATAATGATAAACACTTCTGTAAAATATAAGCTTCAGGCCTATTCTGTGGTGGTGCAGTGGATCAAGCGCCAACCCGGAACACTGAGGTCACTGGTTCAAAGCCCTGGGCTTCCTGGTCAAGGTGCATATGGGAGTTGATGCTTTCTGCTCCTCCCCTCTCCCTCCTCCTCTCTCTCTCCTCTCTAAAATGAATAAATAAAAATCTTTTAAAAAATAAGCTTCAGCCCTACTACTTTAACTCTATAACCCCTAAAATATTTGTATCTACTCTAGATCTGTATTTGTCCATGATATTCTAAATTCCTACTGTATCACATGTACTGTTATCATAACAGTTAACATTTGTAACTCCATGTATTCACTGTTTTCTCTTACTCAGTGTTTCTAACTCTGGGTTTACATTAAAAGATTCTGGGAGCTTATATATAAATATTGATTTCTCGGCCAATGAAAAGTGAATCTTTATGTGTTTGTGTGTGCTTGTGTTAGGGATGGGGTGAGGGTGGGGAAGAGGGAAAACTCAAATTGTTGTTGTTGTTTTCTAATTCTAGTGTGAAGTCAGAGATAAAAACTACTACCCCAGATTGTTGACTCCGTGAAGAACAGGACTGTTTCTGTATCTTGTTGCCTAGAAAATAAGAACACTCAATAATTCATGTTGAATAAATAAATATCACACTGTTGTCATGTGCAGCACACGACTTTGTCAACAAAACCCATACAAAATTTTAAGACATTGCCATATTTGAAACTAGCCTTGGACAATTGCCTATGAATATTAGTGATGAAACAGAAGTTGATGAAGTTATAACATTATGTCAGGCCTTCTTCTTTAAGCTTAAATCATCACTGTGAGGTGAGCTTAGCTACAGAATGCTATCCAGCATCCTCTAACTACTATCTCCCAAACCCCAGAATGCACAGGCCAGAAAAACACACATTGGAGGGGAGGGTAAACTGATATGCTCTTCCCAGACCTCCCCTAACTTTTCAGATTCATGAGCGTATAGTTGTGCATGAATGAAAGTGCATTAGCAAGAGGAGTGTTGACCTTTTTATTCCCTCATATCAAAAAGTGGCGAGATATAATATTGCTGATTTCCTACTTAGGATATAGAGACATGTGGATATCTACAAATACTGGCATACAGTCCTAGTCCATCCAGGTTAATGGTCTGGGTCTGGGTCTGGGTCTGGTAGAAGCACCCGGGGAAATGTTGATGAAGGGCACTATCTTCTCACCTTAATATCAAAACCAAAAATCCATATCTGAAGTGATTGCTGTCAAACTCAGAATAGTGATTACTTCCAGGGGAAGGAGGAGGTAAGAGTAGGATAAGGCACATACAGGAAGAGTAACTGCAGAAAATTATCATTCTTGACCTAAATAGTGGTGACTAGGTTCTCACCCAAAATAAGCCATTAAGCTATACATTTGTTTGGTGTGGTTTTCTGGATCTGTGTTTTATTTTATAATCAAAAGTTTAAATTTATGAGAAAGATATAATGAGATGGAAGAATATTCCTTGTTCTTGGTTAGGAAGAATAAATATAATCAAGATGGCTATATTACCCAAAGCAATATACAAATTTAATGCAATTCCCATCAAAATTCCAATGACATTTTTTAAAGAAATAGAGCAAAAAATCATCAGATTTATATGGAACTATAAAAAACCCCGAATAGCCAAAGCAATCCCAAAGAAAAAGAATGAAGCTGGGGGCATTACAATACCTGACTTCAAACTCTATTATAGGGCCACGACAATCAAAACAGCATGGTATTGGCAGAAAAATAGACACTCAGACCAATGGAACAGAATAGAAAGTCCAGAAATAAAACCACATATATATAGTCAAATAATTTTTGATAAAGGGGCCAACAACACACAATGGAGAAAAGAAAGCCTCTTCAATAAATGGTGCTGGGAAAACTGGAAAGCCACATGCAAAAGAATGAAACTGGACTACAGTTTGTCCCCCTGTACTAAAATTAACTCAAAATGGATCAAAGATGTAAACATAAGACCTGAAACAATAAAGTACATAGAAGAAGACATAGGTACTCAACTCATGGACCTGGGTTTTAAAGAGCATTTTATGAATTTGACTCCAATTGCAAGAGAAGTGAAGGCAAAAATTAATGAATGGGACTACATCAGACTAAGAAGTTTTTGCTCAGCAAGAGAAACTGATAACAAAATAAACAGAAAGCCAACTAAATGGGAAATGATATTTTCAAACAACAGCTCAGATAAGGGCCTAATATCCAAAATATACAAAGAACTCATAAAACTCAACAACAAACAAACAAACAATCCAATAAAAAAATGGGAAGATGATATGAACAGACACTTCTCCCAGGAGGAAGTACAAATGGCCAACAGATATATGAAAAGATGCTCATCTTCTTTAGTTATTAGAGAAATGCAAATCAAAACTGCAATGAGATACCACCTCATACCTGTTAGATTAGCTATTATTAACAAGACAGGTAATAGCAAATGTTGGAGAGGCTGTGGAGAAAAAGGAACCCTCATACACTGTTGGTGGGAATGTAAAGTAGTACAACCATTATGGAAGAAAGTATGGTGGTTCCTCAAAAAACTGAAAATAGAACTACCTTATGACCCAGCAATCCCTCTACTGGGTATATACCCCAAAAACTCAGAAACATTGATACGTAAAGACACATGCAGCCCCATGTTCATTGCAGCATTGTTCACAGTGGCCAGGACATGGAAACAACCAAAAAGCCCGTCAATAGACGACTGGATAAAGAAGATGTGGCACATATACACTATGGAATACTACTCAGCCATAAGAAATGATGACATCGGATCATTTACAGCAAAATGGTGGGATCTTGATAACATTATACGAAGTGAAGTAAGTAAATCAGAAAAAACCAGGAACTGCATTATTCCATACGTAGGTGGGACATAAGAGTGAAACTAAGAGACATTGATAAGAGTGTGGTGGTTACGGGGGGGAGGGGGGAAAGGGAGAGGGAAAGGGGGAGGGGGAGGGGCACAAAGAAAACTAGATAGAAGGTGACAGAGGACAATCTGACTTTGGGTGATGGGTATGCAACATAATTGAAAGACAAGATAACCCAGACTTGTTGATCTTTGAATATATGTAACCTGATTTATTGATGTCGCCCCATTAAAAAAATAAAATTATAATTAAAAAAAAAGTTTACATTTAAATTAAAATGTATTAATATTCAAACCAATAGTTTATATTAATTTTAATTTAAAATAACTCATCTCACTGTGAAAATCTTTATTATATGCGGCTTAAGTGTCTGTTTGTCACCAATAGTTTATTGGTTGCTTGCATAACTGTACTAGCCAATGGGGTGAAGTTGCCACTGCTGAACGCAAATTGAGTGGGTCAGGGGGAAGGTGAACATTTGTTTGCATTGGCAATCATCTGTTTTACATAAAAACTACATCTTAATGTAATTTCTTTTAAGAATGTCTCCTAGAAAATACAGCACTGAAGAGGAGAGAAAAGGAGCTAAAGCTGCACAAAAACGGCTTTCTCGACAAAAAGAAACCACTGAGCAGAGAAAGACAAGGCTTGCTTCAGTCGCAGAGCAAATGCATCTTTCTCGGCAAAATGAGACTGATGAGCATAGAGAAACAAGGCTTGCCTCAGATGCAAGACAAAAAAGCCTGTCTCGACAAAATGAGTCCCGAGAAATGCAAAAATCGACAGTGTAATGCTGACCAAAACGCAAAAAGGATTAAAACAGTTTCAAATGGAGAAACTTTAATTTTTGAGCATTCCTCTGGTGACATGAATATTAAATGTGAACACTGTCAGTCCTTAAACTTCAAGTTAGAAACTAATCGATTTGACTGTGGCAAGAAAGGATTTTCTCAATGTTGCAAGTACGGAAACATTGTAGTCCCACTAATTGAGAATTATCCACCACTCTTGAATAAATTATTGACTAATCAGCATCCAAATAGCAAACAGTACATGGATAGCATTCGATCCATTAATAGTTCGTTTGCTTTTGCATCCATGGGAACAAATAAAGCGAGTGCCAACAACTTTCCAACGGAATTTTTAAATAGTCTGTTGCCTTCTGGCATGCCACCTCACAAATTGAGGTTAAAGATTGGAGCAATTATTATGCTGTTAAGAAATCTTAACACCAGAAGGGGTCTTTGCAATGGTACAAGACTAGAGGTTCTCTAATTGAAAAATAATGTCATAATAGCTAAGTCTTTGACTGGCTCCTCTAAAGGTGAAATACATGTCATTCCAAGAATTGATTTGGCTCCATCTCAAACAGGGTTGCCGTTTCAGTTGAGACATAGACAATTTCCTGTAAAACTTGCCTTTGCTATGACCATCAATAAGTCTCAGGGCCAAATGCTTAAGCGTGTTGGCATTTTTATACCTGAGCCTGCATTTGGACATGGTCAACTTTATGTTGCCTGTTCAAGAGTTCGTGAAAGAATAGACGTAAAATTAAAAATAATTGATGGTCCTCTGCAAGACAAGCTTAAAAACGATGGAAAGATCTACACAAGAAATGTTGTGTACAAAGAGATCTTTGAAATGTGAATTAACATTTTATTATTTAAATCACCTTTATTTATTGAGCTAGTGGTTGCTCTTAAGAAATGTACCACCAGTGGTTTCCTTCATTGCACTCTACTTTAAGCAATTAAGCAAGTAGAAGGGGGAAACCCCGTGGGGCAGTAAGCAAAGAGGCATCCTCGCTGCCTGCCCTGGGTAATTCAGTTTGAATTAGCAGACACCTTTGCACAAATCATTTTAATTACAATTTATAATATCTAGAACAGCGGTCATTTTGTATGACCACCGGGCTTTCTAGTAAGCATATAAATAAGTTAAAACAATTTATAACTGAATTCAACTTACCTTTTCAAATTGATTTGCATATTAGTTATTACCACTTGCTGAATGATTGGGCTATCTAAATGTGTTCTTCCCTCCTCTCTAGGCTTCAAGGAGAGTTCCTTCAGTTAGCACTGTGCAACTCAGAAGATGTTTGTACTTTCTCGACAGAAACATCTGTGACATTAGTGACTTCTGTCATGGACCTGATCTGCCTCTCTCTTTCCAGACAGAAGAGTCTAACTTTTCAGTCATCATCACAGGACTTCAACCCCAGCACCTTGAGCATATTCTGTCTCTTCTCTAGACATGTAGATTTAGCTTGGAGTACAGAATTTGGAGACAATTCAAGTGGTTTCTCCAAGCCTTATACTTCTTTCATCATTCTTTTTCCTCCTAAGTAAAGCTAAATTCTAATTATGAAATAATTTAGATGGCTCTTTTTTATTTCTTCTCAAACTCCTGATTTCTCCTTGAAACTCCTTTGTGTCTGTCAGCCAGTTGACACTTCCTGAACATCTAAGTATGGCTTTGTGAATTCCACCAATTCTCAGAGAGATTCTGATTTAAGGCTTTCTTCTTATTTTATCCTTTTATAGTTCCCTTCTCTCCTCTCTTGGTAAGTATGTCTTCCAAACCCTCTTTTCCTCCCACTGTTTCCTATAGGAATTAATGAATATCTATATACTTCCTTTGCTAGTCTTCTGTCCTCATACCTGTTTCTCAACCCTGCCCTAGCTACAAATTTCCTGAAGTAAATTGGATTACTCACTGCATCCAGTTGCCATTGAAAGACACTCAAGTTCATATCCCCTCAAGCCTGTTTTAATTTATTAGCTTGAATTCTAACTCCTAGGATTCTATTTGACAAAGACTATATTTAAATCCTTATTGATGATAATAATCATACTAATGAAGTATGTTTATTTTTTTAAGTTAAAAAATGCACTAATCTTCTTAATTATTCAGTGATTCAAGGAGAAAGTATTCCCATTTTGCATATGAAATCACTGAGGAAAATTATGCCTATTTCCCCAGTGGCTAAGTAGACCAGGAAGGAATTGAATAACTAAATGCCAGACTCCCAGTTATCTGCTGGGCTAGGAAGAAAAAATTTCTTGAAACTCAAGAAAATTCAGATAAACTCTTTGTGCCAATGACTGCCTTTGCCTCATTTGAAATGATTATAGTGGATGAATATTTATTCAAAAAATTCTGAGATAGCTCATGTATGTCATGCTACCCTGAAGAGGAAATGTCAAATGACTGGGAATAAGAGAAATGTTAGGAAGAACATGATCCACAGAGGTGATTAGTATGGAGTTTATCTATTGAGATATAAAATTTAAACGCAAATCCTTGACTTAATGCAACCTGAGGATGAAGACTCCCTGGAGATGCTTCGAAGATCTGAAACAGTGCCTTTGCAGAGTTCAGACACCTGGATGAACTTCCACTCACCTTCTTTCTCCTCATATAATGCTGCCCCTGACTTGAGAGGCCATGCCACATGAGGAGAAATGAAAAATCACCCTTAACTTCATTTATGCAGGAGAACTGGGAGGGAATAGAAATGATTCCCCAATCATGTCTATGACATTACAGGTACAATAATTGCAGATTGATGGAGAGGGGAAAAACAAGAAAGAAATTACAAATTGAAATTCTAGCCTTACACTCAAACAGCTTTAAATATAATCTCTGGCAATTATAACTCCTAACATATAGGCAAGAAAGAAGCCTATAGAAAATATCTTGATACATTGGATTTTTATATCTTGTTTGCTATATTAATTCAATGACATTGAGTGGTTTGGGGCTTTATTTTCCATTTGTTTGCTTACATGACCCAGTTGATTCTCCCCCAGTTAAAGCAGCTGATCCTGTTCAACTAGAATGTACTTATATCCAGACACAGTTCATGGCACCTGATTTGCTCATGATTCCTGCTGATTAACTGGCCATCCACAGTAGTAGGTTTGTCTCGGTTATAATTTCCCCATTTCTTATTAGGATTTTATTACTATTGTTATACGCTCTGTGTATCAGTAAAATCGTCAAAGTTAATTTCTTTTTCACTTTCAGGAAAAATTCACCATTCTTTTAACCTTCTCTCTTCTATTATTCTTGAAACTATAACCATGGTCAATCTTTGCCAAGGAATGAAGGGTCCTTTGAGAGGACTTCTTCCCATGTTGCATATCCTTGTACAAATCAAGATTATTGTTCCGTGTTCCACTCTGCCAGCTTATGAGAACCACTAATAAAAATTCAGATAGTCAGGAAAACACTTTGCTGCACTTTCCCAGAAAACAGTGTTCCTCTTTTGATAAATTTAAAAAACCCAGGTGAGGATGAGGAATTTTTAGGCAAAAGGATAAATGTCCAGGACATTTATATATATATGTAATATATAATATGTAAATATATTATAACAATATGTCCTTCTGAACAAAGCTTCAAGGCAATGGTTGAAAGTGCACAATAAAGATATTGAATAGATCAGATTGGTTTAGGGTCTCTGTTATATTCCATTTCGTATCCCTTTACCCCGTTCTTGGAACTCTTAAAAAATCCTTTGGTCCTAAGAGTTTCTCTAGATACCACAATACTCTTTAGGGATGTTCATTCTCCTCTTTGGAACTGAATCGGTTGATACAGTAGAAGGAAAGAGAGCCAGGCTCATTGTGCATATGCATGTTATGCAAATGTGTACATCTATGTTGCAAAATGAGAAAAGAATGGAAAAAGAGACAGTTGCAGAATTACTTTTTTATGTCTGACAGGATACCATTTTATTATTTTTATATTGAGATAGCATCTGACCTCTATCCCAAATATAGGCACTCATTGCATTCTGCTGTGAACATGGAAAACCATTAGTGCTGACAGGCTGATCATATTCTCCAAAGGTCAGGATCTGCTGGAACAGTGCTTTTTCTGCATCATTTGTCATTTTTCTGGGCTCTTTTTAACTTTGGTGTCAACATATGTGATTCTCACATCTGGATTGACATTTTCACTTCAAAAGCATGTTTTATCCCTGTTGCTCAAATTCATAAAATAAGATAACCTATTTTTATAATTAAAAATAATTTTATGAAGAGAAATATCTGTAATATTAAAAATTAATCAACATACTGATGACTTTTTTCCTTTGATGTTTACCTGGAACTTCTCTCTGAATTTGGTGAGGTAAAAATGTACAGATATCATTAATCTTTGGTGAGGTGAGAATGGACAGGTGTCATTAATATTCTTTAATAATTAAGGACACTCAGAAGACTCCTGAAAGCAACATCTGAGGATAAAAGCTAAATCTTCTCATTCTCAGTTAATGTCATCTCCTTTTGAATCCATGTCTGAGGAGTGTAATGTTGGAACATAAGTTAGTACAGCTGCAGGTTGCAATTCAAACTCTCACTCCAATTTTGGTTCAGGAAAATAAATGGAAGAAAAATAATGGAAAGGATTTGAGGTCTAAATAGGGGGCCAGAGATGAAGAAATCCATTACCTTCCTTCTCTTCTGACTATTCTTGGTTTTCATAACCCTCCATCCCAAACCTTTTTTTCTTCCCATTTCCCAACAATGCCTTTTTTATTCCATCTCTAATTCTCAATTTGCTAATCTGGATCACTGCAAATATGCATAATGCAATGCAAACCTTACCTTCTATGTAAATATTTTCATATCAGTTATTTACCTCTTCTACAGCAATAAAATCACTTTACCAGTTATCAGATACAAGCAGCAATCAATATTATCTGCTACATATTCTGTTTCAAGCTGTTATGAGCTAAATATTTGTGTCAGCCCCAATATTCATATATTGAAATTAAACCACCAACGTAATTATATTTGGAGGTTGGGCCTTTGGCACATAGTTAGGTTTAGATCAGGCAGAATTATGGTCCCTGAAAGAAGAAGAGAGATTTCTCTCTCATGAGCATGCACTGAGGGAAGCTAGGAGACTGTCTACAAGCCAGTAAGAGACCTCTCACTAGGAACTGAATCAGCTGGCACCTTGATCATAGACTCCCCAGTCTCCAGAACTGTAAGAAGAAATTTCTGTGATTTAAGCCACCCAGTCTATGGTATTTTGTTATAGCAGCCTGAGCTGACTAAAATATAGACACTAAACTAAACATTTTACATTCATTATTTCATTTAAAATTTTCAAAAATCCCATTAGGAGACATTATTTTCCCCACTTAACAAATTAGGAAACTAACACTTAAATCAAATAGCTCTTCAACCTGAAGAAAGTAAAGTGGCTGATCTGGATTTTAAAAATGCTCCTTAACCCTAAATCATGCTGCTTAGTACATAGTAGACACCAAATAATTAAATTGAATACCTCCCATTTCTTTATTCCTCTTCAGTACTTTAAAATCATCATTTTGTATATTTATCTTCATCAAGCATCCAGAAATTCCTTGAGGGCCAAGTTATTGCATTGTTAGTGTTTAACACATAGCAGGTACACAACAGCAGAATGAATAAGTGAAGTTTATGCGAATCCATAATTAATGGGTATAATAATTTGCTAGAGCTGTCATATCTAAGTACTAGAAACCAGGTGGCTTAAATGACAGAAATTTATTGGCTCAAGCTTGTAGAAGCTAGAAGTCCAAAATCAAGGTGTTAGCAGGGTTGGTTTCTTCTGAAGGCTGTGAGAGAAGGATCTGCCAGGCCTTTCATTTGGGCTTAAGATGGTAAACTTCCCCCAAGGTCTCTTTACATCATCTTCCTTCCATGTATATTTTTGTGTCCAAAGTTCTTGTTTGATAAGAATACCAGTCATATTAGGTTAGTGTCCACCCTAATTACCTATTTTTTTCTCTTTTTGCTATTCTTTACTTAATTTTTTTTATAAATAAATTTTTATTTTAATGGGGTGACATCAATAAATTAGGGTACATATATTCAAAGAAAACATTTCCAGGTTATCTTGTCATTTAGTTCTGTTGCATACCCATCACCCAAAGAGAGATTGTCCTCCGTCACCCTCTATCCAGTTTTCTTTGTACCCCTCGCCCTCCCCCTCCCCCTCTACCTCCCCCCTCCCCCCACCCCCCATAACCACCCCATGCCTGTCTATGTCTCTTAGTCTCGTTTTTATGTCCCACCAATGTATGGAATCCTGGAGTTCTTGTTTTTTTCTGATTCACTTATTTCACTCCGCATAATGTTATCAAGATTCCACCATTCTGCTATAAGTGATCCGATGTCATTATTTCTTCTAGCTGAATCGTATACCATGGTGTATATGTGCCCCATCTTCTTTATCCAGTCTTCTATATTTTTTACAGTGATTAAAAGCCTTTAAGCAAACTCTTGGCCAATACAGCAAGAATCCATAAAAGAGTAGTGTCCTTAAGATGTTCACCAAGTCCAAGTTGGCCCCACCACCATGCCAAATCCCTGAAAAATGCAACCCAACCACAGTTCAGTCTATTAGGAGCTGTCACAGGGAGCAGGAGTCCAGGAAAAGTCCACATCCAGGAAAAGTCCGCATGGCACTGGAGTTGTCACCATTCTATACTTTGCAGCTAATGTCCAAGTCCAAATGACCACTGCTTCTAGCTGGTAATGATTCAGGTAGACTGGAAAAACCATTTTCAGCATGCGTGGATATGGAGCTTCTGTTCTCCTATGCCTGGAGAGATGAGACCAGGTTGCTTTTCCATGGAGCTCTCTTTCCATGGTAAAGAGAACCTTGGGATACACTAAGCCGGGTGGCAAAGGTAGATTCATAATAGAAGTTGGCAAAAGGGGGAAAGAGAGCTCTAAATTAGGAGTAGGTCCCAGCCTGAAAAATGAGTGGGGCATTGAGGTAGGAGGGATAAAGGAAACACTATATATTAAGCAAAGCAGCAGAAAATAGGACTATCAACACCCACAACAGAGATCTTTGAGGGAAGAATAAAAAAACCTGACTATTCAGGCAAAACATAGTTAAGTGGCCCTTGTGCAAATGAGATCAGTTTACCTGCTTTTTGGAAGAAATACCCTAGGCTCGTCCACAGTGTCATAGATAGGGCCGACAGCCCTGGGCACCTTCAGCCTTCAGTGGCAAACCCCAGCATTCTGGGCAAGATTAGGTCATAGGTGGCTGGAGCAGGGCTGGAAGAGACTGAACCCTCCCTTAGAGGAGTGAGAGGGAAGCCTACCTTCCAGTGTCCCTGTTTCCTCACAGCAGAGGCATGTAAGCCTGGCAGGCTTTAGCTCAATGACCTTCCTTTCCACTATTGAAGCAGGATCCAGATGGCATCCTATGAGACCCCTTTGGGGCGTTGGAGCCTTTTAGGGTGTATCCTAAAAGCTGGTAGTTCCCCTGATCTCTATTGGGCTTTTTCTGCCTCTAGGTATCTTAAAATCCATGCTCAGAAAATCTCGCTGAGGGGTTTGAGGATCCCCATCCGCCTATATAAATCTTTTCCATATATCTGGAGCTATTTGGAAAAAGACAAAACAGTGTTATTAGCTGGATCTAATAAAGAAGGTAGTAGTTTGTAGGCGAAAAAGATTTGGTGTCTCCTGTTCATCAGCATTCAAAAGAAATGTAAATTTTTTTAAGTAGAAAGTATGATATGGTAGACCCGTAGGAGTTCCAGGATATGACTACCCCCTTTAAAAAAAATTTTTTTTTAAATTGACCTTAAAATGTTTGCTGAGTACACTTTAATAATACCTTAACTTTAAAGATTGTAAGCATGACAAAATACAGTAAATGCTTTTGCTCCATATGCAGGAGCATTTTCAGTTTAGCCAGTTTAGGAAATCCAATAATAGAACAATGCACACAGACAATGAGCTATAACATGCTTAGCAGCCTCTCCTGTTCTGACAGAGGTTCCTATAGATCCGGAATATGTATCCACTGTAATGTGGACATATGACTGTTTGCCAAATGAAGGTATATGAGTAACATCCATCTGCCAAAGTTGTACTGGTAGGGGTCCTTGAGGGTTAACTCTAAATGAAGGGGCAGTATAGGACCCCTTGGACAGGATTTCCCAACCTGCCATGCTACTTCCCGAGAAAGTTAAAACTGTTTACACCGAGCTGCAGCATTCTGGTGATGAATAGTATGGAAGAATAAACATCATTAAAATGTCTATATTACCCAAAGCAATTTATAAATTCAATGCAACACCGATTAAAATACCAATGACTTACTTCAAAGATATAGAACACATATTCCAAAAATTTATATGGAACCAAAAGAGAACACGAATAGCCTCAGCAATCTTGAAAAGGAAGAATAAAGTGGGAGGTATCACACTTCCGGATATCAAGTTATATTATAAGGCCATTGTACTCAAAACAGCATGGTATTGGCATAAGAACAGGCATATAGATCATTGGAACAGAACAGAGAACCCAGAAATAAACCCACAGCTCTATGGACAACTGATATTTTTTTTTTTTATTCATTTTAGAGAGGAGAGGAAGAGACAGAGAAAGAGAGAGAGAGAGGACAGAGAGAGAAAGAAGGGGGAGGAGCTGGAAGCATCAACTCCCATATGTGCCTTGACCAGGCAAGCCCAGGGTTTCGAACCGGCGACCTCAGCATTTCCAGGTCAATGCTTTATCCACTGCACCACCACAGGTCAGGCGACAACTGATATTTGACAAAGGAGGCAAGGAAATACAATGGAGTAAAGACAGCCTCTTCAACAAATGGTGTTGGGAAAATTGGACAGCTACCTGAAAAAAAATGAAACTAGACCACCAACTTACACCACTCACAAAAATAAACTCAAAATGGATAAAAGACTTAAATGTAAACTGTGAAACCATAAGCATCTTAGAAGAAAACATAGGCAGTAAGCACTCTGACATCTCTCGCAGCAATATATTTGCAGATTTGTCTCCACAGGCAAGTGAAATAAAAGACAGGATAAACAAATGGGACTTTATCAAAATAAAAAGCTTTTGCATAGCTAAAGACAATAAGAACAGAATAAAAAGACAAACTACACAATGGGAGAATATATTTGACATTGCGTCTGATAAGGGGTTAATAACCAAAATTTATAAAGAACTTGTAAAACTTAATACCAGGAAGACAAAAAATCCAATCCAAAAATGTGCAAAAGAAGTGAATAGACATTTCTCCAAAGAGGACACACAGATGGCCAATAGGCATATGAAAAATGTTCAACTTCACTAATGATTAGAGAAATGCAAATTAAAACCACAGTGAGATATCACCTCACACCAGTCAGAATGGCGCTCATCAATAAAACAACACAGAATAAGTGCTGGCGAGGATGTGGAGAAAAGGGAACCCTCCTGCACTGCTGGTGGGAATGCAGACTGGTGCAGCCACTGTGGAAAAACAGTATGGAGATTCCTCAAGAAAATAAAAATCAAACTGCCTTTTGACCCAGCTATACCACTGTTAGGAATATACCCCAAGAACACCATAGCACTGTTTGAAAAGAAGAAATGCACCCCATGTTTATGGCAGCATTGTTCACAATAGCAAAAATCTGGAAACAGCCCAAGTGTCCATCAGAGGACGAGTGGATTAAAAAGCTTTGGTATATATATACTATGGAATGCTACTCAGCCATAAGAAATGATGACATAGGATCTTTTACAACAACATGGATGGGCCTTGATAACATTATACTGAGCAAAAGAAGTAAATCAGAAAAAACTAAGAACTATATGATTCCATACATAGGTGGGACATAAAGATGAGAGTCAAATACATGGACAACAATGTTGGGGTTACAGGGTGGGGGGAGGAGAGGGAGGGGGTTGGGGGAGCGGAGGGGCACAAAGATCATTGCTTTTCAGCATTTGCCATATTCCCCCTTTAATGTATAGACAGACAGCAAATATTTACTTATGGTGTTTCCACTATAAAGACTGCTGTCTTAGGGACAAATGCTGATGAACTATTTCAGCAGTTCCTCCTTCTTCAAAGACTTATATGTCAACATGGAGCTAGCTCCATGTTTCATAGGACATACTCAAGCTCACTCCATGCTCCCTGGAGCTTTAGCACAAGGGAATTCCCCCCCCCCCTTTTTTTTCTCTTTTCTTTTCTTCATTTTTTTATTGTTGTATTCTTTCTTTTATTTATTTATTTTTTGTATTTTTCTGAAGATGGAAATGGGGAGGCAGTCAGATAGACTCCCGCATGCGCCTGACCGGGATCCACCTGGCTGCCTACCAGGGGGAAATGCTCTGCCCATCTAGGGTGTTGCTCTGTTGCAACCAGAGCCATTCTAGTGACTGAGGCAGAGGCCATGAGGCCATCCTTAGTGCCCAGGGTGGTTTTGCTCCAGTGGAGCCTTGGCTGTGGGAAGGGAAGAGAGAGACAGAGAGGAAGGAGAGGGGGAGGGATGAAGAAATAGATGTGCACTTCTTCTGTGTGCTCGGACTAGGAATCAAACCTGGGAATCCTGCACACCAGGCCAAGGCTCTACCACTGAGCCAACCGGCCAGGGCCTAGGAATGCCCTTGTTGATCAAGCTACCCAAAAGAAAATTATATAGAGCAACCATGACAGACTAATTACCTAATTTTAACTTGATTACTTTTGTAAAGACCCTATCTTCAAAAAGTTCACCTTATGAAGTACCTGGGGTTAAGACTTGCACATATAAATTAGGAAGGAGATGTAATAATTCAGCTCATAACAATATATAATAATGACATTTTCCACTTGCAGCATAGCTGGTCACAGTACCATCCAGATGTTTGAAGAACATAGGAAGTAGGTGCAAGGGCCTCTGTGCTTCATAAATGTTCTACTTTCACAGAAAAGAGCTAACAATTGAATAAGTTAAATGATAGCTCAATTTATTTACAGTAGACTCTAACTCTTTGACAGAGAATCTATAAACTATAAAAACTTTTAAAACATAATTTTGTTTTTAATTTTTCTTAAGTGAAAAATGGGGAGGCAGAGAGACAGACTCCTACATACACCCAGACTGGGAATCTATCCAGCAAGCCTCCTATAAGGCAATGCTCTGCTCATCTGGGGCCATTGCTCTGTTGCTCAGCAATAGAGCTACTTTAGCAACTGAGGTGAAGTCATGGAGCCATCCAACGCCCAGGGCCAACTTGCTCCAACTGAACCATGGCTATGGGAGGAGAAGAGAGATAGACAGAAGGGAGAGTGGGAGGAGTAGAGAGGCAGATAGTTGCTTCTCCTGTATACTCTGACCAGGAATTAAACCCAGGACATCTACAAGCCAGCCGACGCTCTACCACTGAGCCAACCCACGAGAGCATGCATAACTTTTCATAATCACTCCTACATCACCACTAGGCATTTAAGTTGGCTCTCAAGGTGTAACTGAAATCAATATAGGCATTTTCTGTTCTCAATTACAGCTGTCACTCGCCATATCGAAGTTCACTTTTCGAGGTCTCACTGTATCGCAGATTTTTAAACTGTATGTATCTAATCTTGTACCACAGATTTTTTGCTATATTATGGGACTTTGCGGTATATAAGTATTTTTATATATTTATCATTTTAATTATTTTTGTGGCAAAATAAGTGTGGGAAAGGTTAATAACAGTGTGGGAAAGGTTTATAAGAATGTGGGAAGGATTTATAAAACCTTAAAATATATAAAAGATAAAATAAATATAAGGTTGCTACTTTGCAGGTTTTTGTCTATTGCAGGGAGTTCTGAAACCTAAACCCTGCAATAGACGAGGGACCACTCTGTTCTTGCTAGGTCATATTTGTCTTGGAAGGATAAACTTTACTTACAAAATTGCATTCTGTCCAGTGACTTCTGAACTGATCAGGGAAAAATCTGTCTATGCCATGTGTCCAGTTATGATCTCTCCTAAGCCTTTTTGTGCCCTAAAATGTAGTGAATCTCTCTGGACCTTTTGTTGACCACATTCTTTCAGGAAAGAGTAGGTACCTTTTACCTTCTTAAAACTATACTTCCTGATGGTAAAGAAAATCTACTTGCATATTCCTTGAATTGTCACAGCAGTGGGATAAAAAAGATACATAGGATTTCTGTGCTCAGCTCCCAGGCTCAGCCACAGGTGGCTCTTATACAAATATGGACTAATGCCCTTATCCACCATCAGGGCACATGCAGAGTCTCCAACTCTTCTCTTTTCATACTGGAGAGGAAAGAAAACCACATAAAACCAGGGATTTGAACCCTTTCTGTTCCTCTGCTCACTGGCCTTACCTGTGTTCTTCGCTTGTGTCTTTAAAGTTAAGTATATGAGTGCTTCCTTTTTCTATAGCAGAGACCTAGTGGAGATTCATAGACGTTTCACAATTCACTGCTCTCAATAAAACTGAAGAAGTTATCATGATGACAAATTATTAAAAATAACATTTGGTGATATATTATAGTTTTTGGTATTCAATTCAGAATGAATTCAAATAACTGTGAAAAATTGTTATATAAAATAAACAGCCCTGGCCGGTTGGCTCAGCGGTAGAGTGTCGGCCTGGTGTGCGGGGGACCTGGGTTCGATTCCCGGCCAGGGCACATAGGAGAAGCGCCCATTTGCTTCTCCACCCCAACCCCCTCCTTCCTCTCTGTCTCTCTCTTCCCCTCCGCAGCCAAGGCTCTATTGGAGCAAAGATGGCCCGGGCGCTGGGGATGGCTCCTTGGCCTCTGCCCCAGGCGCTAGAGTGGCTCTGGTTGCGGCAGAGTGACGCCCCGGAGGGGCAGAGCATCGCCCCCTGGTGGGCAGAGCATTGCCCCTGGTGGGTGTGCCGGGTGGATCCCGGTCGGGCACATGCGGGAGTCTGTCTGACTGTCTCTCCCCATTTCCAGCTTCAGAAAAATACAAAAAAATAAATAAATAAATAAAAATTTCGTACCAGAAGACCACTTCCCTCTTATTCAGAGCTCCTAAAGCCCTGACACATTCTCTAGTTCCACAACCTGGAAAATATTCTCCAATTCCTCCTGGAATCAAACGCCCCCACCAGCCTCAGCAAAGCTACCACGCCCCTCAGCTCTGGTTTCTTCTTTGCACTGCTTCATCTCTACCTTCAAAACCCAGGCTGGGGGAAAAGATCCCTTTTCCCTCATTAGCAATACAACGGCCCCTCTCAAGCAGGAAGGTAATCCACCATTTGCAGTCTGCCGTCCTGAGGGCAAGCACCGCAGCCTTTTATAGACTACATACACACACACATGGCACTGCTTAGGCCAATGTAAAATATAAGTAAGCAAACCTAAAAAACACATTTTACACACTTATTTGCCCAACAGAGAGACACCGTGGGGGATGGCCACTGGAACCCCTATGCTGTCATTCTTTAATAACACATTTGTCATCTTACTTGGGTGGAGCAGTCCCCTCTGAGAAGAATCAACCTGGGGAAAAGCAATCACTCCACTCTCGGGAGTCTCACCTGTCCCAGCCATGGACACTGGGTTGCTCTGAGCAGCCAGGAAGCAGGGGGTGTGTCAGTGACTCAGTTTTCTGGTGTTGAGGCCAGAGCTTTCCCTTGCACGCTACCGAGTCTATGAGTGGTGATTCCGCTTCACTTGAGACTCAGCAGAAACTATTTAGTCTGCGGACAGACCACACCTTTGGGTCTCAGAGGTCACACCCTACTGAGGTCTGTGGTAAAAATCTAGGCAGACTGACACTTGGGGCCCAGGAAGCAGAGTCACTCCCACTACCCTTCCTAATCCCTAATTTGCTGCAGGCTTTAGACCAGGGGTCTCAAACTCACGGCCTGCGGGCCGCATGCGGCCCGCCAAACAATTTTGTGCGGCCTGCAGACTAATCCACGAAGTTCAAAATATTTTGGATAAAATTAAGTAAGCCTAGGGGCCTACTTGTATTTTTCATTTCTCTAGCATCCTAGCTAGATATTAGCTTAGTTAACAGCAGTTGTGATGCGAACTACAGTTTCTGGTCGTTTTGTGACACTGAGTAAACTGCATGTACGATTGTGCTTGTTGTACTGATTTTTTTTTTGTTTTCACCTGCAGTGAGAAAAGTGTTGCATAACAATTGCCTTTTGTAGACTTAGTGCGGCCCGCCGAACGACTGTGATCTTGCTCTGCGGCCCACATGCTGAGTTGAGTTTGAGACCCCTGCTTTAGACTCTACTAGAGGTCTTTTTCAGCAGCTGAGCCCAACAAGCAGCCAACAGACAGAGGCTGCACAAAATGGAATTCAGGGAACCTTGGCCTTTTAAGTGGACCTTCCCCCAGGCACAGTGTGGGTAAAAGCCAGCCTAGGTGTGCAGCTGGTATTTCCATGTGCACCTGGGCCCAGCAGAGGCAGCCACAAACTCTGGATTGCTTGTAGCTCCAAGAAGATTGCTGAGGGCCAGTCACAAGCAATGTCTCCCACTGGTTTGTGCCGGTGTAAAGCCAATAAGCACAGCCATCATCACAGCCACCTGGACCATGCAGGTTCACATTTGATTCGAACAGACGGTAATGAAACAATAAAGCCAAGAACTGGTGGGCCATTACCTTTAATCCTAGCTTGCACCCACTGGGCAAGAAATACACACAGTGCAAAAACACTTCCTGTAAAGCCAGTATCCAGGGCCACTATCACAGCCGCCTGGCCCATGCAGGTTCACATTGGATTCAAACAGTCGGTAAAGAAACAACGGAGCCAAAAACTGGTGGGCCAACAAATTTAATCCTAGCTTGCACCCAGTGGGCAAGTAAAATCACACTGGGCTCCAAAACCCACTCACATTCAGTGCTCACAAAGCTACTGACTTATCCGAGTTTCCTAGAATCAAAGGTTTCTAGCTCACCAGATTTATTCTCCTCTGCTCCCCATCTCCTTCCTTCTCCTTGCACAAACTCTGCATAACTGGCTTCTCACTTAATACTCCACCATCTTGGCTGCTTCTCCTTGCCTCCTCCACATGGCCTTTCTCTGCTCTGCTCTCTAACGCTAATCTCAGGAACTGAGAGAGCAAGCTCCTGTTCTGCCCCCATTTTATAGTGTAGATTCATAACCTTTAATCCAATATACAAAGTCACTTCTCTGAGGCATGGTGGGATTGCACCAACCCACATCAAAAAGGGTGGGAAAGGCTTAATCTTAAAACCAAGCCCCAGGCTACAAGGATCCTGCCTGCCCACAGCCCACAGAGACAAACATTAATATCACCTGGGCAACGGCCTCCACGTGGGCAGTGCCATCTTTAACAAAGTGGGCATAATACATTTTGTCTGCCCAACACTTCCCTTTCCATTCAGGGCTCCAAAAGCCACTGACTTATCTGACTTTCCTAGAATCAAAGGTTTCTAGCTCACCAGCCTTATTCACCTCTCTTCTCCATCTCCTTCTCTCTGCACAAAGTCTGCACTAACTGGCTTCTCCTTCAGCACTCCACCATCTTGGCTGCCTCTCCTGTCCTCCACATGGCCTTTCTCTGCTCTCCTCTTGCATGGGCTCCTCTGCCCATTTTATAGTATAGAAATCAAAACCTTTAATCCAATATACAAACAAGGAAGTCTCTGATACAAAGTCACTTATCTGAGGCATAATGGGATTCCTTATGAGAGTGCACCACCCCACATCATGCAACACAAGTCAAGAATGTGGGGAAAAGCTTAGTTTTAAAACTAAGCCTTAGGCTATAATGATCTTGCCTGTTTACAGCCTGTCTCCCACACCCAATACAAACTATAAGCGAGCAAACCTATATATCATATTTATATACAAACTTATTTGACCAACAGCCAAGTTCTTTCCAGTGAGCCCCAGACTGTGCATATCCAGTGGCCAGCTGCATAGAGCATCAGTTTAGGATCTAACAACCCTTACTAGTGGAGTATCCAAAGGAAGGGCTCCTCACTCCCAGCCCAGCTGAGACGAGTTCTGCTTTCTGCGATCAGCACTGGCACAGTAGCTCATCTGCATTGAATAAGGTGGGGCTTCACAGTCAGCCAGCCTGGATGCTGGATATACTGCCTCACAGGGCTAGATTCCACATCAGAAAAAGAGAGAGGCTTGTAGCATGAACATATAAAGTTTAGATCCCTGCAAACCTATTGTTGTGTCTGGTTGAGGAGCTTAGCCACTTTCTGAGGGGCACAATCAGCCACAGGAGAGGACTCTTTCAGTCATTTTCCCTGAAACCAGGGTCTCACCAGCTTTAAGAACATCTGCAGGGGGACATCAGCCAACTCTATCTGAACCTGCTGCTCACCTTGTTGGGGAGAAATAAAATTTGAATATCCATCAGTGGCTGAGGGATTAGGTTCTGGAATAGGGGCCACTTTCCTGTACTGGGCTCCTGACCAAGAGGACTCTGAAGCAGAGGGTCCCACTAATGTTGTATTCCAAACCTCAGATGCCCTACCCACCAAGATTGCAACCTGAAGAGGGGTTGATTGGGTGAGGCCAGTCTGAGTCCACACTACCGTCTTTCTACAAAAGACTCTGTGAGAAGAGTAGGCAGCTGCAAGAGGAGGTGGAGCAGCTGAAAAATGGGGACAAATCTTATGAAGCTTGGGGCTTTTACAGAGCTGCTGTCATCTCTAAGCAGAAGAAAGCTGATTCTTATACACTGGTTGGGCCCTCACACACTACCCAGGCACAGGAAATGCAGATACAAAGAGCAAACAGAGCAATACTCCACAGGTAGCCCATGGCAGGTTACAAACAACAGTTGAAGCCAATCCCAAAAGACCGAGAATCAACAATCTCTAGTGAGTGGCAGACAGCACTAACCTAGACTCAGCGAGCACACCCAAAGGAGGAGTCCAGCAGGCACCAGACACTGTGGAGAGTAAATACACCCAATAGGACAGACACTGCACAGATCTAATAAACATGATTAAAGTGGACCCTCAGAGTAAGCCAGTCTGAAGAAATAACCACACCCATGAAAGGACCAACTGCATTCAATACTCACATACAACAGGAGGAATAATACTACTCTGGACCAACTGCATTCAATACTCACATACAACAGGAGGAATAATACTACTCTCAGGAAGCATTCCTAGAGCAAGGAAATCAGGTGGCCTAGAAGTCATTAACAATTTCCATCTTCCTCATAAAGACACCACAACAAATAGCAAAGTCAGACAGCACTAGCTAGTACACAGTTGGGAAAACAAAGAGATATGACCCAAATGAATTAACAAGAAAAATCCCCAGAAAAATAACTTAATGAAATGGAAGTAACCAAACTACAAGACACAGAGTTTAAAATAATGACTTTTAGGATGCTCAAGGATCTTAGAGCAACAATGGATGGCATAATGAGAACCTAAATAAAGGATAGAAAACATAAAAAGTAACATTAAAATCATAAAAAAGAACCACTCAGAAAGTACAAATAGAATATCAGAAATGAAGACTGCACCAAAAGGAATCAACAGCAGGCTGGATGAAGCAGAGGACTAAATCACTGATTTAGAGGACAAGATAATCAAAAGCACAGAAGCAGAGCAGTAAAACAAAAAGTGACTCAAAATTACTGAGGTAACTCTAAGAGACCTCTGTGACAACATGAAGAGAAACAACATCTATATCACAGGGGATCCTGAAGAAGGAAAAGGAAATAATCAGAGGATAGAGAATCTGTTTGAAGTAATAGCTGAAAATTTCTCTAAATTGATAAAGGAAAGCTTCACACAAGTTCAAGAAGCACAGAGAATTCCATTAAAGAGAAACCCAAAGAGCCTTACAGCAAGATACATCATAATCAAAATGCCAAAGTAGAGAGAAAAAAAAAATACTAAAAACCTCAAGAGAAAAGCAGATAATTACCTACAGCAGAGCCTCCATAAAGATGACATCTGACTTCTCAACAGAAACACTTGAGGCCAGAAGGGATTGGCAAGAAATATTCAAAGTGATACAATACAAGAACCTACAACCAAGACTACTTTATCCAGCAAGGCAATCATTTAAAACTGTAGGAGAAATAAAAAGCTTCCCAGACACAAACACAGAGAAATAAAACTCAAAAAATGCATTACAACCAAACCAGTACTGTAAGAAATATTAAGGGGCCTACTGTAAAAATAAAAAGAAGAAAAAAAGAAACTGAGAAAAAGAATTGTAGATATAAAGAATAAAATGGCAATAAACAACTACATATCAATAACAACCTTAAATGCTCCAATCAAAAGACATAGGGGATGGCCCTGGCCGGTTGGCTCAGCGGTAGAGCGTCGGCCTGGCGTGCAGGAGTCTTGGGTTCGATTCCCAGCCAGGGCACACAGGAGAAGCGCCCATCTGCTTCTCCACCCCTCTCCCTCTCCTTCCTCTCTGTCTCTCTCTTCCCCTCCCGCAGCTGAGGCTCCATTGGAGCAAAGATTGCCTGGGCCCTGAGGATGGCTCTGTGGCCTCTGCCTCAGGCGCTAGAATGGCTCTGGATGCAACAGAGTGACGCCCCAGAGGGACAAAGCATCACCCCCTGGTGGGCATGCCGGGTGGATCCCAGTCAGGCGCATGCAGGAGTCTGTCTGACTACCTCCCCATTTCCAGCTTTGGAAAAATTAAAATTAAAATTAAAAAAAAGACATAGGGGAGCTGCATGGATAAGAAACCAGGATCTGTATATATACTGTCTAGAAGAGACCCACCTCAGAAAAAAAGATACACATAGACTGAATATGAAAAGATGGTAAAAAGTATTTCATGCAAATGGAAATGAAAAAAAAAAAAAAGCTGGGATAGCAATACTTATATCTGACAAAATAATCTTTAAAACAAAGGCTATAGTAAGGGATAAAGAATGTCACTACATAATGATAAATGGAGCAATTCAACAAGAGAATGTAAATATTTATGTGCCTAATATAGGAGCAACTAAATATATAAAGCAGATTTTGATGGACATAAAGGGTGAGATCGACAGCAATACTATAATAGTAGGGATTTTAAAACCCTGCTAACAACAATGGACAGATCCTCCAGAGAGAAAATTAACAAAGAAACAGCAGTCTTAAATAGCACACTAGATCAACAAGATTTAACAGATAGCTTCAGAACCTTTCACCCCAAAACAGCAGATTATACATTCTTTTCAAGTGCTCATGGTATAGTCTCCAGGATAGACCACAAGTTAGACACAAAACAAGTCTCAGTAAATTTAAGAAAATTGAAATCATATCAAGCATCTTCTCTGATCACAATGGCATGAAACTAGAAATCAACTACAATAGAAAAACTGAAAAACATTCAAACACTTGGGGGCTAAATAGCCTGTTATCAAATAACAAATGGGTTAACAATTAGATCAAGGAAGAAATAAAAAATTTTCTTGAAACAAATGAAAATGAACATACAAGAACACAAAATTAATGGGACACAGCAAAAACAGTCCTGAGAGAGAAGTTCATAGCATTACAGGCATTATAGGCATACCTTAAGAAGCAAGAAAAAGCTCAAATAAACAATTTAACCCTGCACCTAAAGGAACTAGAAAAATAACAAATATAGCCCAGAGGAAGTAGAAGAAAAGAAATAATAAAGATCACAGAAGAAACAGCTGACATGGAGGCTAAAAAAACAACACAAAATTTGTAAAACCACAAACTGGTTCTTTGAAAAGCTAAACAGGATTGGCCTGACCTGTACTGGCACAGTGGATCAAGTGTTGACCTGGAACACTGAGGTTAGCGGTTCAAAACCCTGGGCTTGCCCGGTCAAGGCACATATGGGAATTGATGCTTCCTGCTCTTCCCCCCTTTCTCTCTCTCTCTCTCTTTCTCTCTCTCTCTCTCTCTCTCTCTCTCCCCTCTAAAATAAAATTTTAAAAATGCAACAATAAAACAGAAAAACAAAAACTAGTTTAAAATAAAAGGTAAACAAGATTGATGAAACTTTAACCAAACTAATCAAGAAATAAAGACAGAGGACTCAAATAAATAAAATTAGAAATAAAAATGGAAAAGTAATAACTGACGCCACAGAAATACAAAGGATTATAAGAAAATACTATGAAGATCTATATGCCAAAAAAATGGACAACCTAGGTGAAATGAACAAATTCCTAGAAACATATAATCTTCTAAAATTCATTTGGGAAGATTCAGAAAACTGAAGCAGACTGATTACAACAAATTAAATTGAAAGTTATAAAAAAAACTCCCAGCAAACAAAAGTTCTGGACTGGATGGCTTCACAGGCAAACATTTAGAGAAAAACTAACGCCTATTTTTCTCAAACTATTTCTAAAATTTCAAGAGGGGGGACACTTTCAAGTTCCTTTTATGAGGCAAGCATTATTCTCATTCGAAAACCAGGTTAAGAAACTACAAAGAAAGAAAAATATAGTATTCCTGATGAATATAGATGTTAAAATTCTCAACAAAATATTAGCAAACTGGATTCAGCAATATATCACAAAGATCATACATCATGGTCAAATGAGATTTATTCTTGGGAGGCAAAGCTAGTACAATATTTGCAAATCAATAAATATGATTCATCACATGAACAATAGGAAAGAAAAAAATTACATGATTATATCAATAGATGCAGAAAAAGCATTTGATAAAAATCTAGCACCCATTTATGGTCAAAACTCTCAGCAAAGTGGGAATACAGGAAGCATACCTCGACATAATAAAGGCCGTCTATGACAAACCCACAGCCAACATCATACTTAGGAACAAGGCAGGAGTGCCCCCTTTCACCACTCTTATTCAACATAGTTCTAGAAGTCCTAATCACAGCAATCAGACAAAGAGAAGAAATAAAAGGCATTCAAATTGGAAAAGAATAAGTAAATGACATGATACTGTACATAGAAAACCGTAAAGTCTCAGTCAAAAGACTACTAGACCTGACAAATAAATTTGGCAAGGTGGCAGGATGTAAATTTAATATTCAGAAATCAGTGGCATTTTTATACACCAACAATACACTGTCAGAAAGAGAAATTAAGGAAACAGCGCCCTTCGCTATTGCAACAACAAAAAATAAATAAAAATAAAGTACCTAGGAGTAAATTTAACCAAGGAGGTAAAAGACTTGTACTTGGAAAATTATAAGACATTGAAAACAGAAATCAAGAAAGATACAAACAGGTGGAAGCATATATCGTGTTCATGGATAGAAAAAATAAACATCATTAAAATGTCCACACTCCCCAAAGCAATCTATAAATTCAATGCAATTCCTATTAAAATGCCAATGGCATAGTTCAAAGATACAGAACAAATATTCTAAAAATGTATATGGAACAACAACAAAAAAAACCCACAAATAGCCTCAACAATCTTGAAAATGAAGAATAAAGTGGGACGTATCACACTTTCTGATGTCAAATTATTCTACAAGACCATTGTAATCACAACAGCTTGGTACTGGTATAAGAACAGGCATATAGATCAATGGAACAGAACAGAGAACCCAGAGATAAACTTACGCCTTTACGGTCAATTGATAATTGACAAAGGAGGTAAGAGTATACAATGGAGTAAAAACAGTCTCTCTAATAAACAGTGTTGGGAAATTGGACAGGTACATGCAAAAAAAAAAAAAAAAAAATGAAACTAGATCACCAACTTATACCATTCACAAAAATAAACTCAAAATGGATAAAAGACTTAAATGTAAGTTGTGAAACCATAAACATCTTGGAAGAAAACAAGCAGTAAACTCTCCTGTATCTCTTGTAACAATATTTTTGCCAATTTATCTCCACGGACAAGTGAAATAAAGGACAGGATAAAGAAATGACTATATCAAACTAAAAAGCTTTTCTGCACAGCAAAAGACATCATTAACAAAATAAAAAGACAACTAGAGGCAGATTTAATGACATGCATACTAGGCACTCACGTTGGGAGCCAACTTTTGAAGGGCCCTGCAAAACCCCAACTTTACCATTTTTTCTAATGACAAGAGGCTCAATATTTTCTTCTATACCCGGGGCCTCTACTGACCTTATTCTGCCTCTGAGTACAACCCACACAAAGGGAGAACATATTTCCCAATATGTCTGATAAGGGGTTAATAACCAAAATTTATAAATAACTTCTAAAACTAAACACCAGAAAGGTAAACAATCCAATTAAAAAGGGGGTAGAAGAACTAAATAGACACTTCTCCAAAGAGGACATACAGATGACCAAAAGGTATATGAAAAAATGTTCAATCATCAGAGAAGTTCAAATTAAAACCAAATTAAAATGAGATGCCACCTCACACCTGTCAGAATGGCACTCATTAACAAGTCAACACACAGTAAGTGCTGACAAAAGTGTGGAGAAAAGGGAACCCTTCTGCACTGCTGGTGGGAATGCAGACTTGTGCGGCTACTGTGTAAAACAGTATGGCGTTTCCTCAAAAAATTAAAAATGGAACTGCCTTTTGACCCAGCTATCCCACTTTTAGGAATATATCCTAAGAATACCAAATCAATGATTCAAAAGAATAAGTGCCCACCCATGTTTATTGCAGCATTGTTTACAATAACCAAGATCTGGAAACATCCCAAGTGTCCTTCAATGGATGAGTGGATTAAAAAGCAGTGGTACATATACGCAATGGAATATGACATGGCCATCAAAAAGAAGGAAATCTTACCTTTTGTGACAGCATGGATGGATCTGGAAATTATTATGCTGAGTGAAATAAATCAGGCAGAGAAAGACAAATATCATATGATGTCATTTACATGTGGAATCTAATGAGCAATGTGAACTGAGAAACGGAATAGAGGCAGAGGAGGGGTCATGGAGAGCAGAGGAACAGCTGTCAGAGGGAACAAGGATGAGAGGACGGGATCAGCAAAGGTGAAGGGATTAGTGAAATTACATATATATGAATAACACAGAGATAGAGTAACAGGACAGCAAATCCCAGAAGGAAGGGTAAAGGGAGTTATGGGGAAGGGTAAAGGAGGTATAATGAGGGACACGTGATTGGGGGGTAAGGGTTTGATATTCAGTGGGACCCTTGAATCCATGTTAACACAATAAATTAAAATTAATAAAAAATAAATAAAATAAAACAAAATAATTAAATATATAAATACATAAATAAGTAAGATGTACTTCTGATAAAACATTTTCTCAGTTTAATAATTTTGTACCTAAAATTAATTCAAAATGGATCAAAGACCTAAATATAAGACCTGAAACAATAAAGTACATAGAAGAAGACATAGGTACTCAACTCATGGACCTGGGTTTTAAAGAGCATTTTATGAATTTGACTCCAATGGCAAGAGAAGTGAAGGCAAAGATAAATGAATGGGACTACATCAGACTAAGATGTTTTTGCTCAGCAAGAGAAACTGATAACAAAATAAACAGACAGCCAACTAAATGGGAAATGTTATTTTCAAACAACAGCTCAGATAAGGGCCTAATATCCAAAATTTACAAAGAACTCATAAAACTCAACAACAAACAAACAAAGAATCCAATAAAAAAATGGGAAGAGGACATGAACAGACACTTCTCCCAGGAAGAGATACAAATGGCCAACAGATATATGAAAAGATGCTCAGCTTCATTAGTTATTAGAGAAATGCAAATCAAAACTACAATGAGATACCACCTCACACCTGTTAAATTAGCTATTATCAACAAGACGGGTAATAGCAATGTTGGAGAGGTGCGGAGAAAAGGGAACTCTCATCCACTGTTGGTGGGACTGTAAAGTAGTACAACCATTATGGAGGAAAGTATGGTGGTTCCTCAAAAAACTGAAAATAGAACTACCTTATGACCCAGGAATCCCTCTACTGGGTATATACCCCAAATACTCAGAAACATTGATACGTAAAGACACATGTAGCCCCATGTTCATTGCAGCACTGTTCAAAGTGGCCAAGACATGGAAACAACCAAAAAGCCCTTCAATAGAAGACTGGATAAAGAAGATGTGGCACATATACACTATGGAATACTACTCAGCCATAAGAAATGATGACATCAGATCATTTACAGCAAAATGGTGGGATCTTGATAACATTATACAGAGTGAAATAAGTAAATCAGAAAAAAACAAGAACTACGTGATTCCATACATTGGTGAAACATAAAAATGAGACTAAGAGACATGGACATGAGTGTGGTGGTTACCAGGGGTGGGGGCAGGGAGGACATAGGAGGGAGGGAGGGAGAGAGTTAGGGGGAGGGGGAGGGGCACAGAGAACTAGATAGAGGGTGACGGAGGACAATCTGACTATGGGCGAGGAGTATGCAACATAATTTAATGACAAGATAACCTAGACATGTTTTCTTTGAATATATGTACCCTGATTTATTAATGTCATCCCATTAACATTAATAAAAAATTATTTAAAAATAATAATAATTTTGTACCAATATAATATATGCATATATTGCCAATCTATACTAATAAAAACCTTAAGGATAACTTCATCCTAAGGAAAAACATCTTTAAGACCTAGAGCATTATGGTTATTTCAGTAAGAATAAAATTTCATAAAGAAAATAAAATAGAACTATATGTTCAAAGTATACAAGAAATTATATAAAATGGAATTAAAGAGAAGCTTATTTATTAATTTTTCATTTACTTTTAATCTTTTCAGCACATAATCAGAAAAGTACAAAGGTGTAACTTAATAAATTTTCACAAAATGAACATGTAAAAAAGCACACAGATTAAGAATAAGAACAGGAGAAACAGATGGCAGCGGAGTAGGCAGACGCACAGACGCCCAGCTCTCACCACCAAACTGGAATACAAATCAATTTAGGAAAAATCAGCATGAAAAACCAACTCTGAACTACAAGAACAGCTCTCAAAAACCAAGGAGCAAAGAAGAAGCCACAACAATCCTAGTAGGAAGCACCTGAATCTCCTCTGCTTACAGGAATGGGGGGGTGAGGCTGAGAGCCCAGAGGGGATCTCACACAGAAAAAAGAGCAGAAACTACTGCTCACAGCCACTTGCCTGGCGACCAGGGAGCGAGGTGTGTTGAAAAGACCAGCTTATCTCCCAAGTGGAAAGGACAGGGAGAGGGACAGACTGTGTGGGGCTAAGGAATTCAGGAAACGAACTAAAAAAGCTGACTCATCTGTGCTGGAGGCAGCCATAGCTGGGGGAGGGACTGAACCTTTCACAAAACAGAGCTGAAGTGCTTCCAGGTCAGAGATCTCCGGACATCTATCCAGCTCCAATCAGCGCAACAAGAGACAGCTGAAAACAAGAAATGGGGAGGAGGGGCAGTAACTCAGGTCTCCATGGAGATCTGAGATACACCCTCCCCTACTGAAGCTGAGAAAAAACCCTGCCCCCAGTGAGATTAGTTGGTGGAAGAGACCTTCAGAGTCTCAGGTTACACCCACAGCATTCCTGGATACAGTTTCAAGGAAGCTCCCTGCTGAGATCAGTAAACAAGACTATCACCTGTTAAGAAAACAAACAAATCAAGACTTCAAAGCTGCCTAAATCCGAAAGTGGATTACAAATAATAGCTGATACCAACCCAAGAAGTCCTAGAAATAACACAACTGAAAATTGGAGGCAGACAACACCAAGCCTAGACTCAACCAACTCTACAAACACAACACCGAAAATGAGGAGACAAAAAAGTGCAATCCAAATGAAACCTTCAGGAGATGAACTGAGTGATATAGAAATAATCAAACTTCCAGATGCGGAGTTCAAAATAATGATTGTAAGGATGCTTAGGGATCTTAGAACAACAATGGATGGTCCTTATGAACACCTAAATAAAGAAATAGCAAGTATAAAAAAGAATCAGTCGGAGATGATAAATACAATATCAGAAATAAAGACCACAATGGAAGGAATTAAAAACAGGATAGAAAGAGCAGAGGATTGAATCAGCGAGTTAGAGGACAACTGGAATGAAGGCATAAAAGCAGAGAAGAAAAGAGAAAAGAGACTCAAAAAGTCAGAGAAAACTCTTGGAGAGCTCTATGACAACATGAAGAGAAATAACATCCGCATCATAGGGGTTCCTGAAGAAGAAGAAAAAAAACAAGGGATAGAGACTTTGTTCAATCATATCAGCTGAAAACTTCCCTAAATTAATGCAAGAGAAACTCTCACAAGTCCAAGAAGCACAGAGGACTCCATTAAAGAGAAACCCAAAAAAACCTACACCAAGACACATCATAATTAAAATACCAAAGCTAAGCGATAAAGAGAAAATATTAAAAGCTGCAAGAGAAAAAAAATAGTTATCACCTACAAAGGAGCCCCCATAAGGATGACATCCGACTTCTCAACAGAAACACTTGAGGCCAGAAGGGAATGGCGAGAAATATTCAAAGTAATGCAGAAAAAGAACCGACAACCAAGACTACTTTATCCAGCAGGCTATCGTTTAAAATTGAAGGAGAAATAAAAAGCTTCCCAGACAAAAAACAACTCAAGGAATTCATTACAACCAAACCAATGCTGCAGGAAATGTAAAGGGGCCTTTTGTAAACAGATCAAAGTGGGAAAAGAATATAGCAAAAAAGGAATACACCTTTAAAGAAAAAAATGGCAATAAACAACTACATATCAATAATAACCTTAAATGTAAATGGATTAAATGATCCAATCAAAAGACATAGGGTAGCTGCATGGATAAGAAAACAGGACCCATACATATGTTGTCTACAAGAGACACACCTTACAACAAAAGACACACATAGATTGAAGGTAAAAGGATGGAAAAAAACATTTCATGCAAACGGAAATGAAAAAAAAGCGGGGGTAGCAATACTTATATCAGACAAATTGGAATTTAAAACAAAAGATATAGTAAGAGATAAAGAAGGCCACTACATAATGATAAAGGGAGTAATCCAACAGGAAGATATAACTATTATAAATATCTATGCACCTAATATAGGAGCACCCAAATATATAAAGCAGACTTTGATGGATTTAAAGGGCAAGATCAACAGCAATACTATAATAGTAGGGGATTTCAATACCCCGCTAACATCACTAGATAGATCCTCAAGAAAGAAAATTACAAAGAAACAGCAGACTTATTGGAAACACTAGATCAACTCGATTTAATAGATATCTTCAGAACCTTTCACCCTAAAGCAGCAGAATATACATTCTTTTCAAGTGCTCATGGTACATTCTCTAGGATAGACCACATGTTAGGGCACAAAAGTGCTCTCAACCAATTCAAGAGGATTGAAATCATATCAAGCACTTTCTCTGATCACAACGGCATGAAACTAGAAATGAATCACAACAAAAAAGCTCAAAAATTCTCAAACACATGGAAACTAAATAGCAGGTTGTTAAATAATGAATAAATTAAGAATGAGATCAAAGAAGAAATAAAAAAATTCCTAGAAACGAATGACAATGAACATACAACAACTCAAAATTTATGGGACACAGCGAAGGCAGTGCTAAGAGGGAAGTTCATAGCACTACAGGCACACTTTCAGAAGTTAGAAAAAGCTCAAATAAACAACTTAACCCTGCATCTGAAGAAATTAGAAAAAGAACAGCAAGTAAAGCCCAAATGTAGTAGAAGGAAGGAAATAATAAAGATCAGAGCAGAAATAAATGATATAGAGGCTAAAGAAACAATACAGAGAATCAATGAAACTAGGAGCTGGTTCTTTGAAAAGGTAAACAAGATTGATGAACCTTTAACTAGACTCACCAAGAAAAAGAGAGAACTCAAATAAATAAAATTAGAAATGAGAGAGGAGAAATAACAACTGACACAACAGAAATACAAAATATTGTAAGAAAATACTATGAAGAACTGTATGCCAAAAAACTAGACAACCTAGATGAAATGGACAAATTCCTTGAAACATACAATCTTCCAAAAATCAATCTGGAAGAATCAGAAAACCTAAACAGACCGATTACAACAAATGAGATCGAAACAGTTATCAAAAACCTCCCAACAAAGAAAAGTCCTGGGCCCAATGGCTTCACAACGGAATTCTACCAAATATTCAAAGAAGAACTAACTCCTATCCTTCTCAAGCTATTTCAAAAAATTCAAGAGGAAGGAAGACTTCCAAGCTCCTGTTATGAGGCGGGCATAATTCTGATTCCAAAACCAGACAAAGACAACGCAAAGAAAGAAAATTATAGGCCAATATCTCTGATGAATATAGATGCTAAAATCCTCAACAAAATATTAGCAAACCGGATCCAACAATATATGGAAGAAATCATACACCATGATCAAGTGGGATTTATTCTGGGGAGGCAAGGCTGGTACAATATTCGTAAATCAATCAATGTGATTCATCACATAAACAAAAAGAAGGAGAAAAACCATATGATAATTTCAATAGATGCAGAAAAAGCATTTGATAAAATCCAGCACCCATTCATGATAAAAACTCTAAGCAAAGTGGGAATACAGGGAACATACCTCAACATGATAAAAGCCATCTATGAGAAACCCACAGCCAACATCATACTCAATGGGCAAAAATTAAAAGCAATCCCCTTAAGATCAGGAACAAGACAGGAGTGCCCCCTTTCACCACTCTTATTTAACATGGTCCTGGAAGTCCTGGTCACAGCAATCAGACAAGAAGAAGAAATAAAAGGCATTCAAGTTGGAAAAGAAAATAAAACTATCATTATTTGCAAATGATATGATATTGTATATAGAAATCCCTAAAGTCTCAATCAAAAAGCTACTGGACCTGATAAATGAATTAAGCAAAATGGCAGGATATAAAATCAATACTCAGAAATCAGAGGCATTTTTATACACCAACAATGAACAGTCAGAAAGAAAAATAAAGGAACTAATTCCCTTCACAATTACAACCAAAAAAAATAAAGTACCTAGGAATAAACTTAACCAAGGAGACTAAAGACTTGTACTTGGAAAATTACAAAGCATTGATAAAAGAAATCAAGGAAAATACAAACAAGTGGAAGCATATACCGTGCTCATGGTTAGGAAGAATAAACATCATTAAAATGTCTATATTACCCAAAGCAATCTATAAATTAAATGCAATACCAATTAAAATACCAATGACATACTTCAAAGATATATACCACATATTCCAAAAATTTATATGGAACCAAAAAAGAACACGAATAGCCTCAGCAATCTTAAAAAAGAAGAATAAAGTGGGAGGTATCACACTTCCTGATATCAAGTTATACTACAAGGCCATTGTATTCAAAACAGCCTGGTACTGGCATAAGAACAGGCATATAGATCAATGGAACAGAACAGAGAACCCAGAAATAAACCCACAGTTCTATGGACAACTGATATTTGACAAAGGAGGTAAGGAAATACAATGGAGTAAAGACAGGCTCTTTAACAAATGGTGTTGGGAAAATTGGACAGCTACCTGCAAAAAAATAAAACTAGATCACCAGCTTACACGACTCACAAAAATAAACTCAAAATGGATAAAAGACTTAAATGTAGGCTATGAAACCATAAGCATCTTAGAAGAAAACATAGGCAGTAAGCTCTCTCGGAGCAATATATTTGCTGATTTATGTCCACGGGGAAGTGAAATAAAAGACAGGATAAATAAATGGGACTATATCAAACTAAAAAGCTTTTGCACAGCTCAAGACAATAAGAACAGAATAAAAAGACAAACTACACAATGGGAGAATACATTTGACAATGTGTCTGATAAGGGGTTAATAACCAAAATTTATAAAGAACTTGTAAATCTCAACACCAGGAAGACAAACAATCCAATCAAAAATGGGCAAAAGAGATGAATAGACACTTCCCCAAAGAGGACACACAGATGGCCAATAGGCATATGAAAAAATGCTCAACATCACTAATCATTAGAGAAATGCAAATTAAAACCACAATGAGATATCACCTCACACCAGTCAGAATGGCTCTCATCAACAAAACAACACAGAATAAGTGCTGGCGAGGATGTGGAGAAAAGGGAACTGTCCTGCACTGCTGGTGGGAATGCAGACTGGTGCAGCCTCTGTGGAAAACAGTATGGAGATTCCTCAAAAACCTGAAAATCGAACTGCCTTTTGACCCAGCTATCCCACTTTTAGGAATATATCCCAAGGACACCATAGAATGGCTCCAAAAGGAGAAATGCACCCCCATGTTTGTGGCAGCATTGTTCACAATACCGAAGATTTGGAAACAGCCCAAGTGTCCGTCAGAGGATGAGTGGATTAAAAAGCTTTGGTACATATATACTATGGAATACTACTCAGCTATAAGAAATGATGACATCGGATCATTTACAATAACATGGATGGACCTTGATAACATTATACAGAGTGAAATAAGTAAATCAGAAAAAAAACTAAGAACTATATGAATTCATACATAGAAGGGACATAAAAATGAGACTCAGAGACATGAACAAGAATGTGATGGCAACAGGGGTGGGGGTGGGGGGAGGGGGGAGGGGGTGAAGAAGGAGAGAGGGTTGGGGGAGGGGAGGGGCACAAAGAAAACCAGATAGAAGGTGACAGAAGACATTTATACTTTGGGGGTGGGGTATACAGCACAATCAAATGTCAAAATAATCTAGAGATGTTTTCTCTCAACATATGTACCCTGATTTATCAATGTCACTGCATTAAATTTAATAAATAAATTTTTAAAAAAAAGAATAAGAACATTACCCATAGAAAACTGGTACACCCCCAGTTTCAACTACAGAGTTAACCACTATCCTTACTTACAACATTCTACTTAAAATGTGTTTTTAAAAAGCTTATATAAATGAAATCATATTGTATGTGCTTTTTTGCCATCTTTTACTCAGTTTATATTTACAAAGTTCACCCATATTCATATATTGTATAAATGTATTATAATGGATTAAGCACATTCATTTTACAGTTTGTGAAAAACTACACATTTAAATATATTTAAACATGCTAAGGAAAATTTGGATGTCAACTCAAAACTATGCAAGTTTAGTTATTTAAAATCCATGGGTCTCCTCAATTTTATCAAATTGAGGTAAAATGAGATTAAAATACTGTTTTTCTCATAGAGTTGCTATGAGATTTTGTATGAAAGGCACAGTTCCTGACACTTATATAAAAAACAGGCATTGCTGTGGTTGTTGTAATTGCCTTCCACTGGTCATTCCAACTTTAATACCACCCTCTCCAAAAGCCTTCTGCTTACTACTTCCAAATGATATAACTAAAACACATAAATGAACATTTTATCATTTAAAGTATGTGGTTCAACTACTCTTGCCTGACTTGCAATGGCAACCTTGACCAGGCCTGCCTACTTCCTTTGTCTTTTAGGATTACCAATACCTCTTTCACTGGACTATTGGGGGAAAAATAACAGGAAAAATGGAAGAAAGGGGAAAAAAAAACACCTGGTCTATATATGTACAGCATTTATTATAAAGCAGATGCATAACAATTGGTAGTTACTTAGGAAGAAAATGAAGGAAATAGGGAGAAAGATGATCATGTAATCTAATTATTTATGTTGGTGCTTGAAGGGTGGCTATTATGATGATAGATCTATATTTCAGTCAGTTGGTCTTGATAACCACTACCAAGCCAAGGTGTGTAGAAGTGGCATAAGTAAAATAAGTAGAATATGTGATTTTATCCCACCTTATAGATGAGAAAACCGCAGATTTCAGAGTTTAGGCAATCTCTTATAGGAGATTAGTGGCAGTCAGGATTCTCATATACATGTAGATCTGTTTGATTCCTGAAATCTGTGTTTGTTTTGCTTTATTTTTGCTCTATTTCATTGCCACTCTTAAATATTCTAATTTTAAAGTGCAATCTATCTCAAATATGCTCCACTCTTAGGAAGAGATAATTTTTTATTTTAGCCTCTCTGAGCCTCAGGGTCTAAACTGTAATATTGAGCTAATAATAAGAATTGCCTTTTAAATTAGTTAATACATGTAAAGTACCTAGAATAGAACTCAATGAGTGCTACTTTTGTTATCATTTCAAATTTAAAACTATCAATTCACTCGATTTTTATTTATATAGTAAATCAATGTATGAGGCTTTGGTGAATATTGGTCAGCTATCTCAGGGGAGTGTTATCCCTTCCACTTAAAGTAAACATCAAGATTCTGATATATAACCTTTACCATTTTCCTGATCATTACCATGGGTTTTTAATATCCCTGTGTACTCAAACCTCATATGAGCTAAATAAATACTAATTTAAAAGTTAGTTCTTAAGATCCACACTCTTAAAAAGCTTGCAACAAACCTGTGAAATGAAGACATAACTAAAAAAAAATAGGAAAGAAAAATAATTATCCATGCTTTTTATGGTACAATAAAATAAATACTGTTCTCATCAAATAAACTACCATAGTGATCTGGGGTTTTTTTTGTTTTTTGTTTTTTTTTTTACTTTTGACTTTTTATTAATGTTAATGGGGTGACATCAATAAATCAGGGTACATATATTCAAAGAATACATGTCTAAGTTATCTTGTCATTCAATTATGTTGCATACCCATCACCCAAAGTCAGATTGTACTCTGTCACCTTCCACCTAGTTTTCTTTGTACCCATTCCCCTCCCCCTCCCCCTCCCCTCGCCTTCCTCCGATCCTGCCCCCCCACCCCCATCCCCGGTAACCACCACACTCTTGTCCATGTCTCTTAGTCTCATTTTTATGTCCCACTAAAGTATGAAAATCATGTAGTTCTTGGTATTTTCTGATTTACATATTTCACTCCATATAATGTTATCAAGATCCCACCATTTTGTTGTAAATGATCCGATGTCATCATTTCTTATGGCTGAGTAGTATTCTATAGTGTATATGTGTCACATCTTCTTTATCCAGTCTTCTATTGAAGAGCTTTTTGGTTGTTTCCATGTCTTGGCCACTGTGAACAATGCTGCAATGAACATGGGGCTACATGTGTCTTTACGTATCAATGTTTCTGAGTATTTGGGGTATATACCCAGTGGAGGGATTCCTGGGTCATAAGGTAGTTCTATTTTCAGTTTTTTGAGCAACCACCATACTTTCTTCCATAATGGTTGTACTACTTTACAGTCCCACCAACAGTGAATGAGGGTTCCTTTTTCTCCACAGCCTCTCCAACACATATTATTACCTGTCTTGTTGATAATAGCTAATCTAACAGGTGTGAGGTGGTATCTCATTGTAGTTTTGATTTGAAATTACAATAAAATAGTTCTAATAACTAAAAAATTTATTAGAAATCTCTAATAACTAATGAAGATGAGCACCTTTTGATATATCTGTTGGTCATTTGTATTTCTTCCTGGGAGAAGTGTCTGTTCATGTCCTCTTCCCATTTTTTTATTGGATTCTTTGTTTGTTTGTTGTTGAGTTTTATGATTTCTTTGTAAATTTTGGATATTAGGCCCCTATCTGAGCTGTTGCTTGAAAATATCATTTCCATTTAGTTGGCTGTCTGTTTATTTTGTTGTTTCTCTTGCTGAGTAAAAACTTCTTAGTCTGATGTGGTCCCATTTATTTATTTTTGCCTTCACTTCTCTTGACTTTGGAGTCAAATTCATAAAATGCTCTTTAAAACCCAGGTCCATGAGTTTAGTACCTATGTCTTCTCCTATGTACTTTATTGTTTCAGGTCTTATATTTAGGTCCTTGATCCATTTTGAATTAATTTTAGTACAAGGGGACAAGCCGTAGTCGAGATTCACTATTTTGCATGTGGTTTTCCAGTTTTCCCAGCACCATTTGTTGAAGAGGCTTTCTTTTCTCCATTGTGTGTTGTTGGCCCCTTTTTCAAAAATTATTTTTCTGCCAATACCATGCTGTTTTGATTGTCATGGCCCTATAATATAGTTTGAAGTCAAGTATTGTAATGCCCCAGCTTCATTCTTTTTCCTTAGGATTGCGTTGGCTATTTGGGGTTTTTTATACTTCCATATAAATCTGATGATTTCTTGTTCCATTTCCTTAAAGAATGTCATAGGAATTTTGATGGGAATTGCATTAAATTTATAAATTGGTTTGGGTAATATGGCTATTTTGATTATATTTTTTCTTCCTATCCACAAACAAGGAATATTTTTTCATCTCATTGTATCTTTTTGATTTCCCTTAGCAATGCTTTGTAGTTTTTGTTATATAGGTCCTTTACATTCTTTGTTATGTTTATTCCTACGTATTTTATTTTTTTTGTTGCAATCGTAAAGGGGATTATTTTTTTGAGTTCGTTTTCTACTATTTCATTGTTGGCATATAGAAAGGCTATTGACTTCTGTATGTTAATTTTGTATCCTGCGACCTTACTGTATTGGTTTATTGTTTCTATTAATCTTTTTGTGGAATCTTTGGGGTTTTCGATGTACAGGATCATATCATCTGCAAAAAGGGATACCTTTACTTCTTCTTTTCCAATATGCATGCCTTTTATTACTTTCTCTTGTCTGATTGCTCTGGCCAGAACTTCTAGCACCACGTTAAATAAGAGTGGAGAGAGTGGACAACCCTGTCTTGTTCCTGATTTAAGAGGGAAAGTCCTCAGTTTTATGCCATTTAATATGATGTTGGCTGATGGTTTATCATATATGGCCTTTATCATGTTGAGATATTTTCCATCTATTCCCATCTTGTTGAGTGTCTTAAACATAAAATTGTGTTGTATTTTATAGAATGCCTTTTCTGCACCTATTGATAAGATCATGTGGTTTTTGTTCTTTGTTTTGTTGATATGGTGTATTACGTTAACCATTTTACGTATGTTGAACCATCCTTGAGATTCTGGGATGAATCCCACTTAATCATAATGTATTATTTTTTTAGTATGTTGTTGTATTCGATTTGCCAGTATTTTGTTTAGTATTTTAGCATTTGTATTCATTAGAGATATTGGTCTGTAGTTTTCTTTTTTTGTGCTATCATTGCCAGGTTTTGGTATGAGGGTTATGTTGGAATCATAAAACATGTTTGGAAGTATTGCTTCTTCTTCAATTTTTTGGAATACTTTGAGTAGAATAGGAATCAAGTCTTCTTTGAATGTTTGAAACAATTTACTAGCATAACCCTCTGGGCCTGGACTTTTAGTTTTGGGAAGGTTTTTAATAGTTTTTTTCTATTTCCTCCCTGCTAATTGGTCTGTTTAGGCTTTCTGCTTCTTCATGACTTAGTCTAGGAAGGTTGTATTGTTCAAGAAATTTATTCAATTCTTCAATTCTTCTAGATTGTTGAATTTGATGGCATATAGTTTTCCATAGTATTCTACAATAATTCTTTGTGTATCTATGATATTTGTGATGATTTTCCCATTTTCATTTTGGATTTTGTTTATATGAGTACTCTCTTTTTTCCTTGGTGAGTCTTGCCAAGGGTTTGTCAATTTTGTTGATCTTTTCAAAGAACCAGCTCCTTGTTCTATTAATTTTTTCTATAGTTTTTCTATTCTCTATTTCATTTATTTCTGCTCTGATTTTTATTATTTACTTTCTTTGGCTGGTTTTGGGTTGTCTTTGTTCTTCTTCTAGTTTATTAAGGTGTGAAGTTAAGTGGTTCACTGGGGCTCTCTCTTGTTTGTTCATATAGGCCTGTAGTGATATGAACTTCCCTCTTATTACTGCTTTTGCTGCATCACAGAGATTATGATATGTCATATTGTCATTTTCATTTTTCTATCTATATCTTTTGATCTCTGTGCTTATTTCTTCTTTGACTCATTCATTTTTTAAAAGTATGTTATTTAGTTTCCACATTTTTGGGGGGTTTTTTTCCTCTTTTTTTCAGTTGAATTTTAGTTTCATAGCTTTATGATTAGAAAATATGCTTGGTACAATTTCAATTTTTCTGAATTTGCTGATGTTATTTTTGTGGCCCAACATATGGTCAATTCAGTAGAGAAAAATGTATACTGTGTCGCTTTGGGATGAAGTGTCCTATAGATGTCTATCATATACAATTGCTCTAGTGTTTTGTTTAAGGCCAATATATCTTTATTGATTCTCTGTTTGGATAACCGATCTAGAGCCGTCAGTGGTGTATTGAGGTCTCCAAGTATGATTGTATTTTTGTCAGTTTTTGTTTTTAGGTCAATAAGTAGCTGTCTTATATATTTTGGTGCTCCTTTGTTTGGTGCATATATATTAAGGATTGTTATGTCTTCTTGATTCAGTGTCCCCTTAATCATTATGAAATGACCATTTTTGTCTCTGAGTATTTTTCTGTCTTGTAGTCAGCATTATTAGATATGAGTATTGCTACACCTGCTTTTTTTTGGATGTTATTTGCTTGGTGTATTGTTTTCCAGCCTTTCACTTTGAATTTGTTTTTATCCTTGTTGCTGAAATGTGTTTCTTATAGACAGCATCCAGTTGAATTTTCTTTTTTAATCCATTGTGCTACTCTATGTCTTTTTATTGGTGAGTTTAATCTGTTTACATATAGTATAATTATTGACACTTGTGGGTTCCTTATTGCCACTCTATAAATTGCTTTCTGTTAGTTTTGTATCTTGTTTGATTCTTCTCTTTTGTTTTTCTATCATTTGTTTTTGTTTGTTTGTATCCCATACTTCTTTCCTCTGTTGCTACCTTTTTTAAATCCTGTGCTTCTGTGGTGGTTTTTTCAAGGGTGGTTATCATTAAGTAAAGAAAAGGGCACCTACCCTATTCATTGTAGTACCCTATCATATGAGTGTTTCTGCACTTCATTGTCCTTTGCTACTGTTAATCTCCACCCTCTCCCCCCCTTTTTTTTTTGCTTTTGTTGTCACAGTTTAAATTTGATTTTATTGTGTTCTTGGTGGACCTTTTACTTGTGGTTTTGTTTTGTTTTGTTCTTTTAATCTCCTTGGAAAACCCCCTTTAGTATTTCCTGGAGTGGGGGTTTTCTGATGATAAATTCCCTCATCTTTTCTGTATCTGTGAATGTTTTTATTTCTCCTTTGAACTTGAAGGATAGCTTTGATGGGTATAGTATTTTTGGCTGAAAGTTCCTCTCTTTCAGGGCTTTAAATATTGGGATCCACTCTCTTCTAGCTTGTAGAGTTTCTGCTGAAAAATCTGATGATAATCTAATAGGCCTTCCTTTATATGTTGTATTCTTCTTTTCCCTGGCTGCCTTGAGAATTTTTTCTTTGTTGTTGGCTTGTGCCATTTTCATTATGATGTGCCTTGGAGTAGGTTTGTTTTGGTTAAGAAAACTTGGTGTTCTGTTTGCTTTTTGACTTTGAGGCTTTAGTTCTTTCCACAGGCTTGGGAAGTTCTCATCTATTATTTGTTTATGTTCTCCATTCCATTTTCTCTCTCTTCTCCCTCTGATATATCTATTATTCTTATGTTATTCTTTTTGATGAAGTCAGACAATTCCTGTAGGGCTTTCTCATTTTTTTTTTATTTTTGAGTCTCTCTCTTCTTCTCTCTGTTGTGCCTCAATTTGCTTGTCTTCTATGTCACTAATCTTACCTTCTATCTGGCCTGTTCTATTAGTTAAACTTATTACCTTATTTTTCAGTTCATGAATTGAGTTTTTCATCTCTGTTTGATTCGTTTTAATAGTTTCAACTTCCTTGGTAATAGATTATTTGTGTTCATTGAATTGGTTTCTGAGCTTCCTAAATTGCCTTTCTGTGTTTTCTTGTATATCTCTGAGTATTTTTAGGATTTCTATTTTAAATTCTCTGTCATTTAGCTCCAAGTTTTCCAAAATATTAAATTTTTTCTCCAAAGATTTTTCCACATGTATCTGTGTTGCTTCTCTATCTTTTGTATCCATGATATTCAATTTCCTTTTTCTTAATGGCATCTGAGGGTGGTCTTGTTGATGGCACTATTGAGAATTAATTTTAAAAAAGTAAAAAAAAATGAAAAAAATGGAAAAAAGTTTGGAAAAAAACCACACACACACACAAAAAATAATAATTTATTATTTCCCTCCCCTTTTTTTTCTTCTCTTCCCCTCCACTCCCCTCTGCCTTAGGAAAATATCATGATGAACTGTGAATTATATTATGCTAAATAAAACAAAAACTGCCTATAACAGAGGGGCTGAGTTGGGGGGAAGTGTTCAAGGGGCAAAAAAGGAAGTAGGGACCCACAAAATGCAAAAAAATGAAAAAATGTGGGTCAAGTATAAAATGATTTGCTTGTAAGTGATGGTCAACTAACAGATATAATGATAGGGATAAGAGGGAAACAGGAAAAAGAAAACAAAAAACAAAAAAAACCCAAAACACCAAAAAGCTATTGTGTTAAGTGGAGCAAAGACTGAATAGAATGGATATCCTGGGTTGGGAGGAATGCTAATTAGTTAAAAAGCAAAGTAAAAAGCAACAAAATGCCATAAAAAAACTTGAGTTCCAAATTAAATAATTTGTTCATGATTGAGGATTGAATGAGTGGAAAAGTAAAAGGAGAAAAAAAGAAACTAATAGAAAAGAAAAAATAAGAAAAAGAGGAAAAGGAAAGGAAGAGAAAAACAAAAAGAGAGATTGAGAGAGTTAGGGGTTTTGGAGTGTAACCCTCATGGAGAGTAAGGAAGAAGAAAAGAAATAAAATGTAACACTTATGGGTAGTGTAGTTCAAGAAAAGGAAAGAGTAAAACAGGCAGAGAATAAAAGGACCAAGGTGGAGGAAATAGAAATAATAATAATAAGAAAGGCAAGAAGATGAAAGAAACAAAAAATAGTGAAACAAATTATAAAGTCTTTGGATTTTTCTTGATTTTGAGAGGTTAACTTCTTCTTCCTTTTTCTTTCCTCTCCCTCTTCCTAGTCGGTGACTCTGTACCCCAGGCTCTGCCCCTGTGACACACTTAGGTAGGGATTTGTAGTTGATGAGACTCTATGGCAATGTCATATATTAGGCTTCATTCTTGTTGGTAGTCAAGGCTTGTTAGCGTTTGTAGACTCCAACAATGAAAGAGTCTGTTTTTCTGGAGCCTCTCTCCTAGTCTCTCCTTCCAGAATTAGCAGCCTG